>NW_022987666.1:740271-748091 GCF_902827165.1 Trematomus bernacchii | reverse complement strand
TTTGAAGTGTGGAAGTCACTGAACTCTGGGGCTAACTCCCTCTATAACTTGTCCTTACTTTGGCCAACTTGATGTTTATTTTGTTTGACTGAACCTTTTCTCTTGTGATTTGTTTTATTTTAAATGTTTACAGAAGTTGTCTGTTTATGAGAACATATTTGATATTGTGTTTGTTTATTATTTTGATTGACGTATTTAGCCCCCATTAACTGCGTTTCCCTCTTTGTTTCCCAACGTAGTTACTGAGAGCTGAAGCTGGTGCTGCTGGTGTCCAAGGTGGTGGTCTTCCTCCCTCCTTCTGTCGGTGATGTGCTCCCCCGGGATTTGATTTCCTGCACGTATGACTGGGGTGATTTAAGTTTGGTTTGTTTGGGGATCCTTCCACTCACTCGTCGACCCTATCCCCCCACTGGTAAGCCTCAGCCCCAATTCATGTTCCCCTTTGTGCTACAGCCCTGTGCGACTGTTTTGAACTGCATTTTAACTATTCACTTGTGCTTAATAAAATAGTATATTTTTGATCAATTGAAACCACGTCTCCTGCTCCATTAGTATTGTATAGGAATATACAGGCATTTTATAGACCATGTATTTTTCAATTTCTTTACTGTTTGAAGTTAATATTGGTGTCACAGTTGAGACCAAGTGTTTCTTCACTTTAACAGACTCGCATCCTGGTGACTCATGGAGTGAGCTTCCTCCCATACACTGTATGTAGATGAAATAGTGGTCTTGGTGGATGGAGTGGTATCAGAGGTTGGGTCCTATAAAAGCATTCGTGCCAGCAGGGGAGCGTTTTCTGAATTTCTATACACATATGCCAAAGAGCAAAGAAATCGGACCAATTCAGAGCCAGGTAATCACAGCCTTCTTCTAGCTGCATTTTTGATGTAAGAAAAACAAAATACTCCCATTTTGTTCAGGTTTCTGTTAGAATGAGCAGAGGGAGGCTCTGGGGATGGGAACATTATTCAAAACAAACAGCGATGGTTAAGAAACTGGTCTTAGGACAGCATATACAGTTGGTGTATCTGCATTACCATTGTTTTAGCTGACAGCAAATGTTTTTCGTAAACCCACTGATACTTTACGTAGTAACCCTGATTTAGAGTTTGTTTGTGATTTTTGTAATAAACGTTATATATGCATTTCATTTGTTCATGTAAATCAGGGATGGGCAACTTGGATGGTGGTGGGGGCCACATCATTTATGTACTGGCCACCAGGGGGCCGCAGATTCACTTGGAACACACACAAGACCCGCATCAGAAAGCTTTTGAATGGGGGTACTTTTCCAGTTGATCTACCTGCTCTTCACGTAGCTCTGCATGTCGTCGTTTAGGTGCTTTCTGGAGATAGGCACTGCTCAATCCACTCCTCCATAAGGCCACCCCGGAGGTCCAAGTTAAGGGAACAACACACACACACACACACACACACACACACACACACACACACACACACACACACACACACACACACACACACACACACACACACACACACACACACACACACACACACGCTGGAAGCCCACTAACTTTTTGGCATGTTGGATGACGGTGTCTAAAAAGCGTCTGGAGAAGTTCCTGGGAGGCGAGGACCTTAAAACTGATGTTGTGCTCCATGACCCCAGTTTCAGTATGTTCACAATCAGCATTTACACATGTTCCTCAGATCCATGTGCACTCCTATCTGTCAGTCTTTTCATGTGTCTATGCATCTCTGTTCATCTTCTAGACTCTGCTGTTAGTGTACAAGATGGCTCCTTTGCTTGGGAAAGACAATCTGAGCCTCTGCTGAAAAAGTACGTCTGTTGTGTCAAACAATAAAATACATATTTAGATATTACGCTATATGGCTGAAAAATATTGTGTCTGCTCCTACTGTATTTAACAATGTTGAACATCATTTTCCTGTGTGCGTTTGCCAGTGTTTCCTTAGATATTAAGCCAGGTCGGTTGGTGGCAGTAGTGGGAGCTGTGGGTTCAGGAAAGTCTTCTCTCATGTCAGCCCTCCTGGGAGAGATGCACTCCACCAAAGGGCTTCATTAACATTCAGGTGATATTTATTTCTGTCTTCACATCTGTCTAACAAAAGTATTGCGTTCTTAATTAATGATAGACGTAATTATGCACAACATTTTTCACCCTGGTTATAATTGAACATTGACTCATCAAATGTTCAGGACATTTAATTCTGTTTGGCTTTAAGGCTGTTTTTTATTTTTTTTACAAGAAACAGGACAATACACTAGAAAAATAGATGGTGGGGTGGTAAAGGGTTTACATTGTCAACTTATTACATGCATGCGTTCTTATTTGCATGCATGCACATGGTCTTGCATAAGTACATGGTTTACTCCCAAGCATAAATAACATTTTATTATTGTTTCATTTACATATTTATTTCTCCTGATGAATTCTGTATATTATGAATGTACTCTTATGATTAAGGCAACAGCACATTAGTAGATACAAGCATGTAGGATTAGAATACAACAATGGTTCTCCAACATATAACGTAAAAAACACAACTCGAGAAAACACTCATATCATTGCTAAGTGACACAGCCTACATGTTGCAAGCTCTCCTATCGCATTCAGGCTACTTAGCAACCAGCTCTTCAAACCTGGAAAGATGTGCTCCATATTAGACCTAATGGATTTCAGTTGTGCAGCAGCATCAAGACGGGTACTTCAGAAAACAGTGCAGTTAAAAGGAAGTCTGCGCCTGAATATTTCTGTGACTCTCTCCAGGATTCTCTAGCCTTTGAGCAGGCCTGGATCCAAAATGCGACTCTGAAAGACAACGTCCTGTTTGGCTCTCAACATGACAAGACCAGGTTCCAGGAGGTGATCCAGGCCTGCGCCCTGGACCCTGACCTGGAGCTGCTGCCTGGTCGTGAACTCACGGAGGTTGGAGAGAAAGTAAGTATGAAGGACTTGAAACATTGGGTTGCTTGATGTTTAGTGAGAAACCAATCCTCTTGAACAAGTGTTTCAGTCGGTCACAGTGGCCACAACCAGTGAAGTAATGCCACTTCATTTTGACAAGAATATCAAGACCAAAACTATCGGTATTGCACGTCGCGGGTGCGGGGCGGGAGCGGGTCTTGAAAATCAGACCCGTGCAGGACTCTCCTCTCCTCTCCTCTCTCCTCTCCTCTCCTCTCTCCTCTCTCCTCTCTCCTCTCCCTCCCCTCTCCTCTCCTCTCTCCTCTCTCCTCTCCTTCCTCTCTCTTCTCCTTCCTCTCTCCTCTCCTCTCCCTCCTCTCTCCTCTCTCCTCTCCCTCCCCTCTCCTCTCCTCTCTCCTCTCTCCTCTCCTTCCTCTCTCCTCTCCTTCCTCTCTCCTCTCCTCTCCTCTCTCCTCTCTCCTCTCTCCTCTCTCCTCTCCTCTCTCCTCTCCTCTCCTCTCTCCTCTCCTCTCCTCTCCTCTCTCCTCTCCTCTCTCCTCTCCTCTCCTCTCCTCTCTCCTCTCTCCTCTCTCCTCTCTCCTCTCTCCTCTCCCTCCCCTCTCCTCTCCTCTCTCCTCTCTCCTCTCCTTCCTCTCTCTTCTCCTTCCTCTCTCCTCTCCTCTCCCTCCTCTCTCCTCTCCTCTCTCCTCTCCTCTCCTCTCCTCTCTCCTCTCCTCTCTACTGTACTTTGGATGCAAATTCATTTACCTCACTTGAAACCTTTGTTGGTAGGATGTTGTTACAGACCTCCAAATGCAAACTTAATTTATTTAGACAAATGATGTGAAATGTTAGATAAAGTTTGTGATCTTGACAGAGAGATTTATTTGATCGGAGATTTAAATATTGACTGGAATATGTTGCACTGTGCCCTTAAACACAAGCTGCAGACAATAACTAATACATGTAGCTTGGTACAAATGGTGACTAAACCTACTAGGATATGCATAAAGAAAGATGGGTCAAAAGGTGCAACTTGTATTGATCATATATTTACTAATTTTAGCCATGTATGTTCTCAGGCAATATCAATTCCAGTAGGGTGTACTGATCATAATTTAATAATTATTGTGAGAAAGACAAAGGTGCCAAAAGAATCCGTGTATCTACCGTCCAATTGTTTTTCTTTATTAAACAAGTAAACGGAAGAGCGTCTGAGAGGCCTTTTTGCTTTTGACCTTACTAAATGGTCTAATGGTCGTTGGAGCGAGGGGCGGGGCGAAACTCAGGGAAGTGATTTCAAAACAAAAGCACTCGTGTGCTTGGAACGGTGATAATATTATAAACAAGGGGAAACGAGGTGAATTTAGCGATCACAACGAAAACAGCCAAGACACACATTGAGCCCAGAAAATGAATGTTATTACGGGCTGTAAATATAATAAGCCTGTGTCTAAAATGGACAACTTTTACTGTGTACTTTGTGAGTAATCCTCTGTCAGAGTCCCCTCCATAGTACATAATGCTATCTTTGATGAATGATAAAAAGACAATTTTACCATTAGTTCTTCATGATATTGATACTGCTGGACTCAGTAGTCTTACACCTACTACCACAATACAATGAAGTACTTCTAGTGTGTTGTTTAAAAAATCCTCTGTCAATGTCCCCTCCTGAGAACAAGAATGCATGTTTCTCTACTATTTTCAATCAGCGTTAAAACACCTTTCTTCATGAGACTGATATTATTGGACAGAGTACTTTAAGAGGATATGGTGGACATATTATCAGCAATACTTCCAGGCAGTACTCCGGCAGCAGCATTTGTACACCTTGGAAAGTCTTTAGAGACTGGCCTGGATAGCTGGTCTATCCTTCAGCACACTGACACACCTTGTCACTCTTGTTGGCCTCTTATGACAATGCTGTCTTTTAAATAGGACTATTTCTCTGCTCCTAGTTCGTTCCTCTCAGATTCTTCCATCAGTCCCAGTCATTGCGTGTCAGTCAATAGAGATTCAAAAAATGTGTCTTACACATTACACAATTTTTTTACACAATTACACACATTTGTTGTGAGTGAAGGCCAGAGCTAAATTATAGATTGTTTGATTGTGTAATTACAAGGTGAGAGAAAATAAATCCACATCCTCCTATGAAACGTATTTTATTTCCTTCTCCATGTTATACTTATACTTACTTGTATATACTAGATAAAGGGCGTTTTATGGTTGCTTGTATTATCCTCAGGTTTGTTTAAATAACTAGTGACATTTTAATAAATATTGGGAAAAAAAGGGCTCCAAAAAAGGCATATATATATATATATATATATATATATATATATATATATATTGGTATATATATTGGTATATATATATATATACATATATGGTATATATATATATAGCCTCGCATATAGCATAGCCTCGCTGCAGGGAAGCAGTGTGTGGACCTGTCAGCACAACTTACATGATGCCGAATTTAACAAACACATTTAAATAATTGGTTTAAACGGCATAATAATAAGGACGATCGTCCGTTCTGTGATTCTCCAGAACACACATGTTATGATATTAGGGTCTGCAGAGTGAGATGAGATCGCTGTCCCTTTAAGAGAGAGAGAGAGGGGTGTGTGTGTGTGTGTGTGGATGGTAGAGCGACAGTGTGTATGTTTCTGGAAGTGAAACGAGGCAGCAGAAAAACAGAGGTCTGTGATGTATTTTGTGAAACAGAAGAACAGCTAAATAAATGCAACGGCCTCTCAAGAAGAGCTCGCCTCTCTCCAGTCATTTAAGCTAAAGTGGGTTATTGAACCTGAAGCTTGTTGCTTCTGCCCTCCTCGACTACGGTCTGGGAGCCGACAGGAAAGTTCAACACACAGATGGCCAGTCCGCCCCTTTGTAGCATATTATTTCAATGAGAGATGAGCAGATCGCCACTGGGCTTTCAACTAAAGACACAGCCACGCAAAAACTGTGGCATTTGTACAGCTCCTTATGGGTAATGCAATTTGTGAAGTGCTTTCCTCTGTGGTGAAACGATCAGCACTGCACCACGGAGGAAAGCGGCAGAAAGTCACCTGGAGTTAAACAGAGCGGGGCTGCGCTGCGTGCATGGCTTCCTTCTGCAGGTAACGGAGACGCGCTCTGGCGGCGGTCTCGTTCAGGATCCGAAAATACAATTTAAATATCTTGCACACTTATTCCACTTATTCCTAGTGTGCCACTGGTTACGGTGCCGCGTGCCAGCAGGGGTTGCCGACCCCTGCTCTAGAGGGATCATTTTGTGATCATGGGGCATCACCCTTACAGCATCAGGACAATATCATATGGAGTCAGACACTGGAAGTGTGCTGGAGGCGTTGACTGGGACTGATGGAAGGATGAGGCTGATGAGACTGAAGAATCTGCGAGGAACCAACTAGCGGTAGAGAAATAATGATATATTAAAAGACAGCAGCATCATAAGAGGGCAACCAGAGTCACAGAGTGTGTCACTTTGCTGAAGGATAGACCAGCTATCCAGGCCAGACTCTAAAGAAGTTCCAAGGTGTAAAATGCTGCTGCCGGAGTACTGACTGGAAGTATTGCTGATAATATGTCCACCATATCCTCTTAAAATACTCTGTCCAATAATATCAGTCTCAGGAAGAAAGGTGTTTTAATGCTTATTAAAAATAGCAGAAAAACATGCATTCTTGTTCTCATGAGGGGACATTGACAGAGGATTACTGGAAAGGTACATATAGTAAAAGTACTTCATAGTACTTGTGAGAGTAGTTTCACTAGTACTGAGTCCAACAGTGTCAAACTCAGGCTAAGAGATCAACTCAGTGAAAGCACCGCCTGCTGACCAATCAGAGCTCAGTGTGCGGAGTTTAAAGCTATCAATTCATATTACAGGAGAGAGGAAATACAGAAAGATGGCCGGCAAAAATCACCAACTGTGTGAACGTGAAAATGAATAGAATATCCCCTCCCATCTTCAGAGCAATCTGACTATTATAACATTAGCGTTAAGAAAGCTTACTTAAATATCTGCCACGACATAAGTAACCGGATCAGAGTAACATTAAGTACAGTCCGCGGCACTGTGAGTGCAGACGTAGATGTGTCCCATTATCATTCATATCATATCACATCATAATGTATCATATATTTCCTTATCTGAGTCAGCTTCTTGTGCCGTATCTGGCCGTGCAACACTCAGTGTCACATACTGTATGCAGAAGTATTATTTTAAGCAACACATTAAGTTGACGAAACACTCGAGTCAAATGTAATTAAAGTCAGATCGTGTCTTGGACGGGGCAGTGATATCATAAACCTGTTAATGTACGCATTCAAACACTTTTTCTGTTACCAGCTGTATTCACCTTGCAGGTGCAGCTATGTGGCTTTGATCCTGGATAAAGTGTTTAAGTCATGGATGTTTAAAGTTTAACTTCTTCATATTTGACTAATATTAAAGTTCACTTTTCATTCAGGAAGTATGACGCTGCGCTGTCAGTACGCTTGTCCGTGTTTGAGATTGGTCGAATGCTCCAGATACCACCCCTTTCATGTGAACGCGCACCTAACTAGATAGGACACGGCTGGCTTGAGCGATCCACTTCATAACCAGCGTCGTAGTACCGCTTAGCCAGAGCGCGTATGTTTTGGATTGGGCCAACCGGCTAACTCAAACATATCCAGGTTAGGTTGAACCAGCTTCGTAGTACAGGCCTCTGGTGAGATTAGATTGCTTTTCATCTGTTTTGAGTCACTTGAAAACCCTTTAATATGTTTAACAGTGGATGAAGCCATTCCACAGTCCTTCCGCTCCTGGTGTGTGTGTGTGTGTGTGTGTGTGTGTGTGTGTGTGTGTGTGTGTGTGTGTGTGTGTGTGGTGTGTGTGTGGTGTGTGTGTGTGTGTGTGTG
>NW_022987666.1:622771-732771 GCF_902827165.1 Trematomus bernacchii | reverse complement strand
TCAGCCTGGATTTAAAAGTAGTCAGAGTTGCAGCGGACCTGCAGGTTTCTGGGAGTTTGTTCCAGATATTTGGTGCATAATAACTGAACGCTGCTTTACCATGTTTATCAATGGCATCTATAACATTTTTAATTTTTGAATTAAAATGATCTACTAGCTCATTTACTGAGCTGTTAGCAGGGGCAAGTGTGGATGAAAAATTATGAGTAAACATTTCCCTAGTATTTTCAGTTAAATATCGCTTTGTGGTTACCTCTTTCTGAACATTTTTGTGAACAGAAATAGAGCTCTCAAAGAAAACACAGGAATGATCAGACAGTGCAACATCAGTCACCACAACCTTTGAGATATTCAGACCCTTTGAGATAATTAAGTCCAGAGTGTGCCCCTTATTGTGCGTGGGCTCCGTCACATGCTGGGGCAGTCCATAGTTATCAAGAACACAAAACAGTTCTTTAGCCCCTCTGTCCTGGGGGTTGTCAACATGGATGTTAAAATCACCAACAATGACTAGACGGTCAAAGTCAATACACACTATAGACAGCAGTTCAGTAAAGTCATCAAAAAAGCTTGCACAGTATTTGGGTGGTCTATAGATATTTAGGAACAGAGCTCGAGAGGAGCATTTCAGCTGAAGGGCCACATATTCAAAAGAAGCAAAGTCCCCATAAGATGTCTTCCTGCATTGAATGGAATCATTGAACAAAATAGCAACTCCACCCCCTTTCTTATGCATTCTTTCCTGACTCATAAAACTAAAGTTGGGAGGGGTTGATTCGATAAGAACAGCTGCACTGTCATTTTGTTCAATCCAAGTTTCTGTTAAAAACATAAAATCCAGATTGTGCCCAGTGATAAAATCATAGATTAAAAATGTTTTTCCTGCCAAAGACCTGACATTTAATAAAGCTAGTTTAAGTTTGTTAAATACACTATCAGTAAAAAAAATTGTGACAAGCTGTGGCTGACATGGAATCACTGCTAAATTTGATAACCTCACACAAACGTTTGAGCACTTCCTGTTTCTAAGCTGATTCACCGCTCTTAATCTATTACCTATCAACACAGATATCGGCAAAGCTACTGGCAGGCAGGGCCCCGGCATGTGCTGGAAAGAGTTGAGAGTGCCATATGCCCTTGAGCCTGGACCCAGCACATATCAGTAAGAGTTTGTTGCGTTTTGTACACACACATCCTTATCAGGCTTCGGAGACTGCAGATGCTTTCTTGAAGGGAGGGGAGGTGGTTGACGTAGGCACGGTGATGAAGACGGGGTAGATGGTGCGCGTCTCTGCTTTGGTGATTTTGGTAGGCGTTGTGGAAGGGCGGGGGTAAAGGACATGCTGCCAGGGGGGAGAGGTGGTTGGCGTAAACTTGTCTTCGGTGATTTTGGTGGGCGTCGTTGAGGGGCGGGGGTAAAGGACATGCTGCCAACCCTGCGTATCGCCTTCATGCGGTCATCAAACTCCAGGGGGGAGGGCGAGGGTGAAAGGGTGAGCGGAGAGTAGAGAGAGCTGGGGGATGAATGAAGAGTATCCTCAAAGGCGTTGACAGGGGGGGTGACGGGCAGTGGAGACTCCTCGATTTGTGTCATAGGTCTCCCATAATCAGAACATTCCTCAGGCGGGTGCAGTGATACTTCTTCAGGGTTTTTTGCGCAATGTGTTGTGTCTTTCTCCTGTTTTGATTCCTCTTGCCGCTTGTCCTTGGCAGAGGGAACAGATTGATGACACAGGCAGTTGAATATGTTAGAGATAAACAATTTCACTCCTGACTTGTTCAGGCAAACTCCATCTGCCTTAAAAAGATGTCTGCGATCCCAGAAAAAGTTAAAATTGTTAATAAAATGGACAGAATGGTCAGTGCAGGCAGCTGAAAGCCACATGTTCAATGCAAACAGTCTGCTGAATCTCTCCACTCCTCTTCTGACTGGCGGTAGAGGGCCACTGATGAACACTTCCGCATTTAGAGAGCTGACAGTTTCCAACAGACATTTAAAGTCTTCTTTCAGCGCTTCTGACTGTTGTTTCACAACATCATTTGTTCCAATATGTAGTACCACATTCTTCACAGTCGGATGTTCAGCCCCAATATGCAGGATCTTCTCAGCCAAGTCAGAGACCATATTCTTGGGAAAACAGAGTACTTTGGTGTTGTTCTTACTACACAGACCTTTTACATCTCTTACAGCAGAGTCACCCACAATCAGAGTTTCAGGCCCAGTCGTTAGCTTTCCCTCTAGCCTTTTACTTTTGGAGTAGCTATTGGTCCTTACCCTGCTGTGTGAAGAGGACAGGTTATCCAGGTCATCAGAAAGAGATCTCCGGTTCTCGGACAGCGGAGCGTGTCTGTTCTGGATTGGCACACTTGGTGGTTTAGGAGGATTGTTTGTAGTTCTCCCTTTAGCAGCTGTCCACGGCTGCTTCCTAGTATGAATAGGGGTTGAAGAGGCACTCTTCCTGGGTGATAACAATGCAGGCCAGCCGGTCGCATCACAGATTTCAGAGTGCTGGGCTCTGCCTGTTATTCGTCCTCCCAAATCCCATGGAAATGATTTACTCTTAGGCTTTGCACCCAGAGAGTTCCAGGGAGGACTACCACTTGTAGATTTATTACCCAGTACACAGCCCTCCTGTTCCTTGGAAACCTTGTAGCTGCTAACTAGCTGTGAGTTAGCATACCCTTTTCCATTATTTTGCAACACTGGTAAAGTGGTGTTATTCCCACAACATCTTCCATTCACTTCCACGTTAACTTCCAACCGTTGCATTTTCATTTCCAACACAGCCATCTTCTGTAGAAGTTTGTGGAAGTCTTCTGTAGAGAACGGAGGCATTTTGCTACCAACTAGCTTAAGCTAAATAGCATGCAGTAGCCTACCAGGCTTTAGCTGTTGCTCGGCCACGCTACTGTAAGACTGAGGTCGTCGTAAAAATGTTGAAATATGGCTGAAACCCTCCGTCTATTTACGAAGAATAACTGTCCCAGTGATAAGTTAATGTCCAGGAGCCGCTGCTCGAAGTTTTCAGAGAATAAGAATAGGAAAATCAGCATAAAAAGTAAGCGGAGGCAAGAGCAAGCAGAAAAGCGTCTGCACTGTAAGAAAGATAAGAAAAAAAAACTAAGCAGTTCACAGTCTTTGGAGATGGTCTTTCAAGCAATTGGCTAATGACTTAAAAAATATATAATTTCCCCTAGAGGTGAATTGAACTCCATCTCGCAAAGAAAGCCCAGGAATGTCATGTCTAATGTTGGAGTGGTCAACAAAGGAACCATTTAGGCCAGGGGTATTCAACTAAAATTCAACGAGGTCCAGTTAGAGAAAATCTCCCCATGCAAAGGTCCGGAACATCAACATGTCTAACTTGCTTTATGAATTAGTGTGATATATATTGAAGTAGCCTGTAGCTTTATCAACATCTGCATGTAATCAACAACTGAAAAGTACTAAAGAAAGTACAATTCATAAACAACAATATTTATTGTCAATTAACATTGAACTATACAGATATACAGTAAAATACTGTGGATATGTGTAATGTTCCTCTCTGGCTGCATTTAAAAATAAAATAGAGAAAATAAATAAAATAGCTTTTGAAAATATGTGCATCTTAAAAGTGGGGTAGGTAATTTTGGAGAAACCAGCTCGAGTGTGCTAGAATGCCGGAAAAAATCTGCCACTTCCTTACAGAGCCCCTCCTCCAACACACACGAACGTGCACATGACCAATGAGGGCACGAGATAAGTTTGTGCACAGATGGAAGGCTGACAGGCAGGTAGGCCATCCAGTTATTTTAGCCGGGCCGGCTCAGATGATTGGTCGTGCTTTTTACAGTACTACGGCTTCCACAGATGATATTTTTGAATGGATTTTTTGTCAAAGCACTTCAGATATTCATTGCTATCGGGATGTTAAGAGCATTCCATGGAATATAACAACAAGTGTATCTCGAGCCGGTTTCTCAAACTTACATACCCCACCTTTAAAAGTGCTTAATTTTAGATAAATAAAATAAAGTGTAGCAGCAGCTTGAGTTTCCCTTTTTCTTTGTCAACCGTTTCACATCATGACTTAACAGTTTCAGACGTTTATAGAACAATATCAGTCTTTACACATCATAACAATTGAACAGTTTTAAAATGTCTCTTTCTTTCCCTCTTATATTGCAGTCCCTCACTCACTTTTTTTAATTCAGTGCGAGAATTGAGCTTGAGCTTGTCCTGCCAGGAGTTTAGATCTGGGCTGAAATGGTGTCAGGGCCATTCTCATACACACCTGCAGGTGCTCATTGGTTAGCCTGGAACGAGCATTTGACCTCCGTTCTGACTTGAGAGGGAATGTTTGGTCAAACACTTTGTGTTTTGTCTCATAGTGGCATTTCACATTGGCACTTTTAATGAGCGCCACGGTCTCTGAATGAGACACACTGGTTCTGTGCTCCCAGTGGGCAGGATGAACATGAATGAGTCCGTCCACTCAGGGTTAAAAGCTCTGTCCTCACTGTCCACTTTCCTCTTCAGATTGGAGAGCGCCATGTGTAATTATTTGTCTCTCCCTGTCTGCCGTTAACACTCCTATTCACTCTCCTCTCCGCTTCTCTCTCTGTATCGCTAATTATTCTCTTCACTCACTTTCCTCTCCGCTTCTCTCTGCCGCTCTCTCGTCTCTTCTTCTGTGTTTCTCTCCCTGTATCGCTCACTCGTCTCTTTCGCCCCCTGTCGGCAGCGGTTAAAATAGAATCGCCCCATCAAAATTGAAATCCCCTATTAATGTATTGATTATGGGTCCGGGTCCGTATAGGTCGGAGTCTGGGTCCGGACCCGGACCGCGGTCCGCCTGTTGCTGAACTATGATTTAGGCTATGAACAAATGCAGCCATAAGACTGTTAACAAACCTCCGGGCCTTGTCAATCTTGACTGGATTTGCACCAGTTTTTTCCGTTGACAATAACATACAAAATAACTATTAAATCACACCTGTACGGTTAAAAGAAACAAGAGAGCAACACCTCAAAAAACAGATTAACAGCACACAGTTTATATATACACTTCCTTATTTATCTTTGAATAATAACGTAAAAATAATGACTATACTACGGTATTTTTACTGCAATCAGCTGAGTTCAATATGATTAACCGACAGCTGTGGGTATTTGATATAACAAGATGACGTGTTTACTTGTATGATAAATATGTTAACTATGTCAGCATGTCACCACTTATGAAGGGCAGTAAAAGTTAGTTAAAACCATATTTATTTTCTTAAAATGATTAGCCTCATATGTCATAAGCCTGAAAATCTTAAGTATAATATTACTTTCAGCTCTATAGTCTACTGTGTGCTATTACAATAGACTGTTCCACTTCAGTCCTACACACTTTGCTGATACTTTATTTCTCACTTTACTGCTAATAGGCTTAAGATTATGCATATTAACTATTTGCTAGAAATTATATCCATTTTAGATTCCATTGTGTATTATTTTTCATATTTGGTACTTATTGTCTCTGCTAGATGAGTCCTCTTGATGCTGGACTCCTAAGTTGCCCTTGTGGTGCGATGCGGGAGACAATAAAAGGCTTATGTTAAAGTAAACTATCATTCCTCTGTGGTGCTCATGGTATAATCAAAGTGAATTATGAAATGCTTCATTGAAAACAAAAGAAAGCAAAACACACACAGACTGACAAAGTATTCAAACTTTCTGTTGCCCTTTATTTAGCAGCCTCAGAGCCATCACACGCACTCACAATATCAAATGACACTGAACAAACACTTCACATTACTCCCTTAAATGGAGAAGGGCTCGCTTTAGCAGGAGACAACAAACAATTAAAGCCCTCAAAATGCGATTCACTTCGGAAAAAATGAACTATAGTAATAATAATAATTCCTACAAATACAATAGGGTCATCCTGACGTTGTCGATGCTTGGACCCTTATAAATCTAATCTAAAACTAAATATTTGAAATGCATTCGCAGTACGCAAAATACCCTCTTTGGCCTGTAATCTCATTACAGAGGGTCCACATGTCTGTCTGTCCCTCTTTCTGTCTGTCTGTCCCTCTTTCTGTCTGTCTGACCCTATGTCTGTCTGTCTGTCCCTATGTCTGTCTGTCTGTCCCTATGTCTGTCTGTCTGTCCCTCTTTCTGTCTGTCTGTCCCTATGTCTGTCTGTCTGACCCTATGTCTGTCTGTCTGTCTGACCCTATGTCTGTCTGTCTGTCCCTATGTCTGTCTGTCTGTCCCTATGTCTGTCTGTCTGTCCCTCTTTCTGTCTGTCTGACCCTATGTCTGTCTGTCTGTCCCTATGTCTGTCTGTCTGTCCCTATGTCTGTCTGTCTGTCCCTCTTTCTGTCTGTCTGACCCTATGTCTGTCTGTCTGACCCTATGTCTGTCTGTCTGTCCCTATGTCTGTCTGTCTGACCCTATGTCTGTCTGTCTGACCCTATGTCTGTCTGTCTGTCCCTATGTCTGTCTGTCTGACCCTATGTCTGTCTGTCTGACCCTATGTCTGTCTGTCTGTCCCTATGTCTGTCTGTCTGACCCTATGTCTGTCTGTCTGACCCTATGTCTGTCTGTCTGTCCCTATGTCTGTCTGTCTGACCCTATGTCTGTCTGTCTGACCCTATGTCTGTCTGTCCCTATGTCTGTCTGTCTGACCCTATGTCTGTCTGTCTGACCCTATGTCTGTCTGTCTGACCCTATGTCTGTCTGTCTGACCCTATGTCTGTTTGTCTGACCCTATGTCTGTCTGTCTGTCTGACCCTCTGTCTGTCTGTCTGACCCTATGTCTGTCTGTCTGACCCTATGTCTGTCTGTCTGTCCCTATGTCTGTCTGTCTGTCTGACCCTATGTCTGTCTGTCTGACCCTATGTCTGTCTGTCTGTCTGACCCTCTGTCTGTCTGTCTGACCCTATGTCTGTCTGTCTGACCCTATGTCTGTCTGTCTGTCCCTATGTCTGTTTGTCTGACCCTATGTCTGTCTGTCTGTCTGACCCTCTGTCTGTCTGTCTGACCCTATGTCTGTCTGTCTGACCCTATGTCTGTCTGTCTGACCCTATGTCTGTCTGTCTGTCTGACCCTCTGTCTGTCTGTCTGTCTGACCCTCTGTCTGTCTGTCTGACCCTCTGTCTGTCTGTCTGACCCTATGTCTGTCTGTCTGACCCTATGTCTGTCTGTCTGACCCTATGTCTGTCTGTCTGACCCTATGTCTGTCTGTCTGACCCTATGTCTGTCTGTCTGACCCTATGTCTGTCTGTCTGACCCTATGTCTGTCTGTCTGACCCTATGTCTGTCTGTCTGACCCTATGTCTGTCTGTCTGACCCTCTGTAATCTCATTACAGAGGGTCCACATGTCTGTCTGTCCCTCTTTCTGTCTGTCTGTCCCTATGTCTGTCTGTCTGACCCTCTGTAATCTCATTACAGAGGGTCCACATGTCTGTCTGTCTGTCTGTCTGGTCCACATGTCTTCAATCTGTTCGAAACAAAACTGGAATGGCTCTAAGATTGCCTCCTTCTCATCCTCTTCAAGATCATCAGGTTTTTCATCCCAAAGCTTGGAAGCCTCTGCAAGTTTTGCTTCCCCCATTTTCACTGGAATCTGCCATCTCAGAATATGCTGTGAAGAAAAATAAAGTACACTTTAATAAACAAAATGAATACTTAAGGATGATTCCTTGAATAGATGTGTTTGTAAACTGAGGTCCTTTTTTCAGGTAGCTTTCTAGCTACCTCCAGGGAGCTAAGATTTTCTTCTGATCAGAGTTTGTTAATTCAGACGCTATACCACAATTATATATTCACTATTTTATTTGTATTTAATTGTATTAATTATTGTACATTCACTGTCAAAATGCTCCTGTGACCAAGTGTCTGTCCGTCTGTCTCTCTGTTCGTCTGTCTCTCTGTCTCTCTGTGTGTCTGTCTGTCTGTCTCTCTGTCTCTGTGTGTGTGTCTGTGTGTCTGTCTGTCTGTCTCTCTGTCTCTGTGTGTGTGTCTGTCTGTCTGTCTCTCTCTGTCTCTCTCTGTGTGTGTCTGTGTGTGTCTGTCTGTCTGTCTGTCTCTCTGTCTCTGTGTGTGTGTCTGTCTGTCTGTCTCTCTCTCTGTCTGTCTCTGTGTGTGTGTGTGTCTGTCTCTCTCTGTCTGTCTCTGTGTGTGTCTGTGTGTGTCTGTCTGTCTGTCTGTCTGTCTCTCTGTCTCTGTGTGTGTGTCTGTCTGTCTGTCTCTCTCTCTGTCTGTCTCTGTGTGTGTGTCTGTCTGTCTCTCTGTCTCTGTGTGTGTGTCTGTCTGTCTTTCTCTGTCTGTCTCTGTGTGTGTGTCTGTGTGTGTCTGTCTGTCTGTCTCTCTCTCTGTCTGTCTCTGTGTGTGTGTGTGTCTGTCTGTCTGTCTCTGTGTGTGTGTGTGTGTGTCTGTCTGTCTGTCTCTCTCTGTCTGTCTCTGTGTGTGTGTGTGTCTGTCTGTCTGTCTCTGTGTGTGTGTGTGTGTCTGTCTGTCTGTCTTTCTCTGTCTGTCTCTGTGTGTGTGTCTGTGTGTGTCTGTCTGTCTGTCTCTCTCTCTGTCTGTCTCTGTGTGTGTGTGTGTCTGTCTGTCTGTCTCTGTGTGTGTGTGTGTGTGTCTGTCTGTCTGTCTCTCTCTGTCTGTCTCTGTGTGTGTGTCTGTCTCTGTGTGTGTGTGTCTGTCTGTCTGTCTCTCTCTGTCTGTCTCTGTGTGTGTGTCTGTCTGTCTGTCTCTCTCTGTCTGTCTCTGTGTGTGTGTGTGTGTGTGTGTATGTCTGTCTGTCTGTCCGTCTGTGTGTGTCTGTCCGTGTGTGTCTGTCTGTCTGTCTCTGTGTGTGTGTGTGTGTCTGTCTGTCTGTCTCTGTGTGTGTGTGTGTCTGTCTGTCTGTCTCTCTCTGTCTGTCTCTGTGTGTGTGTCTGTCTGTCTGTCTCTCTCTGTCTGTCTCTGTGTGTGTGTCTGTCTGTCTGTCTCTCTCTGTCTGTCTCTGTGTGTGTGTGTGTATGTCTGTCTGTCTGTCCGTCTGTGTGTGTCTGTCCGTGTGTGTCTGTCTGTCTGTCTGTCTGTCTGTCTGTTATATGCTTCACCTGCAAGTGACCACCTTTTTCTTTGATGATTTGTATCCATATTTTTTCATTCTCCCTGCATTAGTGGTTAGATTCTACAAGGATAAAAGGATGGGGCCCTCCAGAGACACAAGTCGCAACTAAGAACGGTTGCCTGGGCAACCCTAGAGCCCTCCCCTGCTGTAGGAGCATATAAAGAAAGCAGATCATATGCGATATGCAGACAGCCACTGACCTTTGAGAGAGACAACTATGGACCACCTGCTGTTTTTAATTCTGCTGAATTATGGTAAGGCTATATTATTATATTTATATCCTGTTACGTTAAGACCCTCTAAAGGAGAGTTAAGCTTATTGTGCATTTTACTCCACTCCAGGCTTGTTGTGTGTGTGTGTGTGTGTGCGCGCGCCCCTATAGAGCTCAGTTTATAACTGGAACCCTGGCTGTACCCCACACCAAATTGACACACTGTTTGTTTAATTGCATAATTATTTGGGCTGGAGGGGGGAACATGTTTGCTGGAAAAAGGATCTTGTATGAATGATTTTATTATGTTTATTCTTGATTTATAATTTTTATTCTCCCATTGTTTAACTTGTTCTTTGACTTCACTTAGTTTGTTCTCCCAATTGAGTTCAGCACAGTTGTCGCTACAAATAGTTATTCCAAGTATTTTAATTTCTTTTTTCACTTGAATGTTTATGTCGCATTTGGCATCGTCGGTGCCGATCCAAACACCTTCAGTTTTGTTGTGGTTTAATTTAGCTCCTGATGCCAATTCATATAAGTTTAGGTGGTTTGTTAGAACATCCATTTCTTGTTGGTTTTTTATAATAACAGTGACATCGTCTGCATAGGCGATGGCAGTTATTTTGGGCGCATGGCCAACTGGTGTTCCTGATATTAACCTGTCATTGTTTATTATTTTAATTCACGGATTTATGGCTAGCACGTATAGAGCTGCGCTTAGAGGGCACCCCTGCTTAACCCCTCTTTCAACATTAAATGCATTTGTCAACACACCGTTTACATTTACACAGACACAAGATTTAAAATACAGACACTTAATCATGTTTATGAAGGCTTCAGGAAATCCGTAGGCCTTCATCACCGACCAGAAGTAATCTCTGGATAAATAGTCGAAAGCTTTTTTTTCATCAAGTCCAATAATTAAAAAACCTTTTTCTTCTTTTGGTTTATTTATGATTTCTCTTCAAATTGATAAGTTGTCCCACATAAGGCGACCTTTTATAGCACATGTTTGCTCTTTATTATTTTATCTATTATATCTGTTAATCTATTCATTATTATTTGTGCTAGTATTTTATAATCCGTATTCATAATAGTTAAATGTCTGTAATTATCTATATCAGTTTCATCGTTTTTGTTATATAGTAGAGTCAAGACACCTTCATAAAATGAGTCCCCCATACAACCACTGCTGAGACCTTCATTAAACATAGAGGTTAGTAAGTTTAAAACATCATCAGATAATAGTTGATAAAACTCAGTGGGCAGGCCATCAGGACCGGGGCTCTTACCGACATTCAGCTCTTTCACCGCCTGGATCACCTCGTCTTTTCTAATTTCACCGAGAAGGAAATCAAATTCTTGGATGTTGTACGGAGGGATAGTTCCCAAAAGAGTTTTAACACAGTCCGTTTCAATGTCTATTTTTGTATATGCTTCAGAACATAAATCTCTTATCACTTCTCGTTTCTGTTTTTCATTATACACAATACAACCTTCTTGATTTTTTATACATTTGATGAATTTACTTTGAATTTGCTTTTGGTTGGTTTTAATGGCTTGTGCCAAGTTGCCTCTTTGATCTATTTCAGATGTTGTATGAATATTATATAATGATTCCTGGTTTAATTGATCCATTTCAGTTTTTAATTTAGATATATTTTCTCCTACCGTTTTAGTTTTAACTTTAATCTGCTTTAAATGAATATATTGTTTGATTAATGATTCATATTTAATATTTTTTTGCTTTATTTAATTCTCTACATTTAAATTTGAAAAAACGTTTTAACCTAATTTTTAATGTTTCCCATAATTTGATGTCAGAGTTTGTTAAACATCTCAATTGTATTATTTTTTTATTTCCAGTTGTAGTTCTGTTGATACACAAGTATTTTGTAGGCACTGTGTGTTCAGTTTCCAGAAGCCTCTAGTGGAAGGGGCTCCGGAGGATAATGACGTTTGAACCAAAAGATGATCCGAAAAGTTATTAAAGATTGTTTTATAGTTGGTTACAGAGAAGTGACTCGATACATAAATCCTGTCGATACGGGTTTTAGTTGTTTTGTCATATCTCGTGAAATCCATTCCAAAGGGATTCAGTGAGCGACAGACATCGATTAGGCCTGCATCGCTGCAGGTGTGTTTCCCGCAGCGAGACACTACAATACTAAAATGCAAAATAGCTAAATGTGGGGCTTGTGTTTTGTCTCTTGAAAGAGTCTGGAGAGAGTGAGAGACGAGAGAGAGCTCACTGACCTATATTTTTATTCCATAATGTGATATGAGTTACTAACATAATGAGGTAGCCTACTTAGTGTAATTCCGCTGCTTGATATTATTTTTATTTATTTTTTACACACACACACACACACAGCCCTCTACTTGCTACAAACTTAAATATGAAAAGGTTCAACTACGCGCACACATCATCGCTGCTCGCAGCACGCTCACAGGCATCGATTGCGCAATAATGTATACATTCAAGAGATGCGTAGTTCTTTTGGAAAACATGTTTTTCTTTTTGCCTATATTACCTCGTTAACGTAAATAATACTCATTACATTGACACATGCCTTATTTGTGATTAAAATAATGGTTGTTGGTAATGTATTAGCGACCCCCACATATATATGATACATATTTTATTGTATTTATTTATTGTTCTTCTTCAATTCAGTTTATTGAACCTCCTCAAATCGTATTCCTTTGAACATCTATCAGAGTACGCTAATTGCAAGATGTTAAATTATAACTACAATAGATCCTTATTTGATCCTTTTGACAATAAATAACAGAGCGTCGCTCAGAATGTCCTGCACAATTAGCGCAACACATTGAAACTTAAATCTATAAACAATGCTGCGTTAATAACGCGTTAACGCAAACAAAAATTAACGCCACACATTTTTTAACGCGATTAACGCATGTGTATTTTTTGTCCTCGGCCGCCCCGTATATAGTTTCAGAGCGCATCGAGTTTAAAATACCATCTAATCCAAGCACACTGCTGATGCAGGCCAATTAACATTGTGGAGGACGAGGGGCTGCGTGATATAATTCGGGTCGCATCCAACGACTGCACTTATGAATTGCAGGGTTGCCAACTTTGGGTACCTGGCTGGAGTGAGATTGTGATATCATGGGTTTAATTCGGTTTAATTACACATATGCGCACGACATGACTGCTATCGTGTCAGCAGCGGGACCTTAGCATATATATAGGATATATATACAATATATACAAATACACAATAATGGACACAGACTATAAAGGGCACACAGTTTCATTCACTAATGAAAGTCAAACATGTTTGTTTCCACTGTTGTATTGTGTGCCTGTCGCGATAAGCAATTAATTGACTTATCGTACGATAAATAAAAATGAACTCGATAACTTTTCTGACCTCGATAAATTTCCATTTACATGAGGATGTGACTAGCAGTTTGAAAGGATGTACTTGAATTATTATTATATATTATCATTATGTCAGTGGTCTAAAATGGTCATACAACGGTGCCGACAATATTATCGTTTATCGCAATAATTTCCGGGAAAATGTATCCAACAAAATTAATTATCGTGAGAGGCCTATACATGAAACACACACACACACAAACAAATCTACAGACTTACTCCAAACTGCCAAATATATTCTTTAAAGGGCCCATGTCATGGCCATTTCCACTGATCATAATTACATTGTTGAGGTATACTAAAATAGATTTATACTGTGCAATTTTCCAAACTCACATTGGTTTCGCATACAGCATCTCTGTCAAGCATGTGTATTCAGCAGTATTCACTTTCTCCACTAAACGACTCGTTGGAGCTCTTGCCCCCCCCTCCCTGTGAGCCTAGTGTGCTCCGATTGGTCAGCTCGGCCACTCGTTCTGATTAGTCAACCACCAGAGAGGCTGCGCCCATGTCAGTGCTTTTCCCGGCTGCTCTCAGCGTAACATCAGTCTTATCATGGCGTCGGTACAGCGGTATATTTTATATACATATATATTTTTAACTGTTGTTATAGAAGAGTGTGACGGCCCCAGGGCCTTTGTCTTACGATGGGGTGGAGCTGAAGAAGCTAATCAGCACGATCACGGACACCTCCGGACACTACGGCCCCAGTCTCTCTCCAAAGCGGCTGCAGGAAGACTAACTCTGCGATCCTCTCAACCACCTATCTTTGCATTTACCACAATAAATGTGCCGTGGTTTTGTAAACTCGTGTATGTCTCCTTGTCTTTCCGTTGTGGCCTACGAGCTACTCTCATAACAAAGAGTAAGTTATTTTTACCCGTTATAAACTACTACTGTTTGATGAGAAATCAAATCATGGTTTGCTATATATGAATTCAGGGAAGAAAGGATAGGCCTACTAAGTATTTCCATTAAACTTTATTTTTAGAAATGTACAAAATGAACATAAATATACATATATACACGGTATATCATCCATTCCTCCTCCTCTTGCCTGCGCACAGCCGGTGCGGTGCGGTGCCTTTTAGCACGAGGCCTCAGTAGTAGTAGAATCCCTTCCCCGTCATGGATTGTCCGCCAGGATCTGGCTGGACGAAATCAAATGCAAATCACAAAATATTAGAGAAACTTAGTTGTTTTAGATTCGTTAGTAGTAGTTGTGTAATGAACAGCTTGCCTGCTAATATGCTAACCTAGCTTTGTTTACCTTGGTAGCTAACACGATATGAACGTTAGCTTGGAGGAAAGGCAACTATAATGCAGTGTAATAAAACTACTATGAACAAAAGCTAGTGGTTCATATTAGGCTAGCAATAACGTGTTTATAATTGCAATCGTATACGGGTATTCTGCTACCATACAATGTAACTTGCATGAATACATTGTTTTGCGCTAGCATACAGCTAGCCTCGTTAGCTACATGCAGTATATGTACGGTCACAATGTACGATAAACCGGAGTATACTGTATGAGTATTCCGTGTGTGTGACTGCAGACATTCTCCTGCCATGACAAACATGTAAGGCCATCTGCTGACATTGTAGTTGATATATTTAAACGCTAGCAACGTAGCATCACAAAAATGTTTTTCTGACCAAAACTAGCTCAAGCTCCGTGTGTTAGATCGCTACGCCAGCTATAATGTAATTACGTTTCGCGACTGACCGGCAAATCACCCGCAGTATACTGTCAATAGGTATTTTGTGTGTGAATGCAGACATTCTCCTGCTATGAGATACATGTATGCAAGGCCATCTGCTGATATTAGAGTTGATATATGGAAACTCTAGCAACTTAGTTAGCACAGTTAGCACTGTGTCAATGGCTTAGCAGTCCAACAGTTTACACATTTAAACAGTCTTGTTTGATAAATACACAAATAACAATGCAAACTTACAGGTTGTATACCCAGATCTTCCCCTGCTCCAAACGGTCCAAACAAGCTGTGCATATCCGGCCTCAAACTGGGCAATGTTTTGGAAGCTTTCGTCTGTGAAATGCCGGTTCTTCGAACCCCTGGAGGAGGAACACGCCGCTGCTGGTGTGGCCATAGCTCTTCGGGATTGGTCCATTTCGTTCCGGGTACCGCATGACATCAGGCGGTACCCGGAACTAAATGGAAGACTCAAATGGGCAGTGACGTATCTCCAACGAGGCGTTTTGGGGAGGTATTTTCTGTGTTAGAGTTTTACTCGCTACAGGGTGTACTTTGAGGGTTTTGACTCTGCACACCGTTTACATGCATAAAAACCTTCATAACACACAAGGGGACGGGTAATAACCGGAAAAGCATGACATGGGAGCTTTAACACACTCTCACTCTCATATACTCTTTGACTCTATGTTGGCCTAGTAGAACAATAAGCAGCAGACTTTTACTTTTTTATCATTTCTACTGGATCTTAGATCTGCGCATGCGCTCCAGAGTATTTTTGTTGGGTAATCTATGGTAGGGCTAACCCATACAGTGGTGGGGCTTAAATCAGTATTTGCAATGTAATTACATACACGCTCCCCCCGACAGTGAAACGCCATGCGTGAGGTTTAGATTTCCCTGTCTCAATCCAAATTGAACTGTATGAAATAAAAAGGCACATTTGTCTTGTAGTAAATAAAAAGGGCGACCTGGAGCCAATCCTGCAACAGGTGAAAGAGTTGACATGCTGAAAACCCAACCCCTGCAGGGGGGTCTGGGGGGATTCTCCCCCAGGAGATTTTTTTAAATCCTAACATAAAATAAACATTCTGGTACTCTCTTGAGAAGAAAAATAAATAAATCTATTACTACACATTTAAAAAAATGAATGCCATATTATTTTTTTGTTACTTTGTTCTGAAAGCTGAACCTGCTGCTCCTCACAGAGAGAAGAGGGAAGAGGCTGTGTGAATTACTTTACATTGTGGATATGGGTGGATAGCCCCCATTGTTCTGTGTGTCAAAATGAAAGACAGCCCACACACCTATCAATCATCAAACCGTGGGGTCTTATTTCATTACGTGTTGATTTCTATCAACACGTAATGTTGTATCGATGTATAGAGATGTACTACCGCAAAAGTATTCTCCGTCGGGACTTCCTGCAACAACACCACGCCGTTATCGTGATTCTGATTGGCCAGAAGACATTATCAAAGATGTTCTATTGAGAGGACGATCACTACGTGACAAAAGTTTTCAAAACCGTTTCTAGTCTTCGTATTCTTGTTTTTGGCGTGAGAATAGTTTGGGCAGCGTGAGAGCGTGAGATTGAGAGTGAAAGCGTGTGTCACACGCCAGATGCGTGAGAGTTGGCAACCCTGGAATTGCCTTCCAGAGCCACCACTGTGTCGAAAATACACAACTTGTATGAAGTCCAAAAAGCGAAAGTAGAGGAGGATTTAAGAAAGACTTCCACAGTTGCGCTCACCGGAGACTATTGTATGAGGGGCCGTACAGGCCGTAATTCATACGGGTCCTCTCACGCATAAAATATATGTATGTAAAAGGAGAATGTACGTGTGTAGAGCAGTGGTGTAGTGGGGATTTTTTTACTGGGGGGGACGCTATTTTAATTAGGTCATCCCAAACAATGCCACACAAGTGAGCACGCGCGCAGTGCACACAACGGACAGACAGGTCCACAGAAACTAACGGTAGGCCTATGCTTAGTCCTACTTTCGTTACTGTAGGCCTACTGCAAAAAGCAGACGGCGCTGCGCTCAACACACACACAGACTCCATGGACACACTGGCACATACGTTACATAAGCAATTTATCGGCCTAAATTGCATAAGCTACAGTATTGCAACTAAGCAGACAGCGCTGCTTCTCTCTCTCTCTCTATCTCCACTTTCAAAATCTATTTAAAACTCATAACAAACAAACAAAATTCCCAAAGTTGTCCTGAAATTAACTTGTTAAATAAACGAAACGAAAAATATAGCCTACTTATGCAAACAACATTGAATCTGGATTTGAAATTATTCTGATTAGGCCTAGCACATTGCAAATAAGCAGACAGCGCTGACACACACACACACACACACACACACACACACACACACACACACACACACACACACACACACACACACACACACACACACACACACACACACACACACACACACACACACACACACACACACACACACACACACACACACACACACACACACACACCTCTTCTTTCCTCCGCCACATCTCCTCCGTCCATACCTCTGGGAAAGGTGAGCTTGAGCTAGCCAGGGGAACGTTGCTTCGGTGCTGCTAGCATCTTTTCTTCTTGTGAATTATATTCTTTTTAGAAAATAAGTAAAGTAAAAAATGTTTGCCTGCCATTATAGAGCTTTTTCGTTAGCGTTCTTGAGGGAAAGGGGGTTGGGACTGGCCATCTGGCATACCGGGCATTTTCCCGGTGGGCCGACGTGCCTTTTGGGCCGACACGTCATATTTTTTTTTCTGAAGTCACGGCCCAAAAGACGGGTAGATTGGCCCTCTGTTTAAATGTTTTTAGTAATTGACACTGGGCCGGCCCAATCAAATCTTTAATCACCTCCCCCTTTGGGCCGCTCTGTGTGCATCATTAAATCACGCCCCCAGGAGGTGAGCCGGCCGTTGAAGCCAAACTGCCTTTTTTTTCGAGGCAAGAAAAAAGCAGGCCCTTCGTGCTGATGCTGCCGCTTGTGTCAAAATAACCGACATGTTTAGTACAGGTGCAGGTCCATCTTCAGCACCCGTGGCCGATATTGGTGGTGAGGAAGATGATGAGAGGGAGAGAGATCAGCGCGAGTGAGGAGAACTCGCGGTAAGCAGAAGCTAAGAAAATTAGGAAAAGATTATTATTAAGGTTATGATACTCTGTAGTTCTGGAACCCATTAATATCCCCTTGATGAAGCACTAATAAGACAAATATTATAAGAGAAACATTCGTTAGACTACAAGCTAGTAAGCTGGCTTTTTTAGGTTTTCCCTGGCAAGTTAAAATATAGCTTAATGGGACTCTGATACGTTGTCTCATTGAAAGAATGTCATTATTTTGTTAACCATCATTCATGAACAATTACTGTCAGATGGCAGCTTGTTTTGTTTAGTTTATTTACTTAAGTGGTTATAAGGGCAACAGTGGTCTTTTGGGACCTGAAAAAAATGTTTATAGTCAGCTTTTTGTGGTAGTTTTGATTGACAATATATAGAATGAATAATATAGAAATAGATAAAAAAATTGAGACACACATGTAGCTTTGACCATTAACTGTGTGGTATTGTTATGTCAATGCCTATTTGTATGGACCTCTATCAGGGACCAAAGAGGTCACCTGCATCCTTTTTGACTCTCCCAAAGCCCCCCAACTACACTCACACATGCAAACAGACACACACACACACACACACACACACACACACACACACACACACACACACACACACACACACACACACACCTATCCCAAGGAATGGACGCTGGACATAGTGCCCCTCTCCACAACAAGCATTCATTTTAGTTACTTCAGTCTAGTATATAAGTTACTTTGTGTGTACAGTATATATATATATACAGTATATATATCTTGCTAGTTGTGTACTTTTGTAATTTATGTGGGATTTCTGTCAAATGTTGCTTCAACTCTCTTTGTAAATTTAAATCTGTCTCTTTCAAACCTATTCTCAGGAAAAAAAATAAAGACAGTGGATAGTATTTTTGGTTAAGCCTGTGTCAAGGGCGCCGGAAGCGGGGGATGCCGTGGAACACTGTACAAATCCCGTTTCAATAATTCCCCTCTACTCTAAAGTCGCATCTAAAACGCGATCTGATATAGCTGTGTATATTTTGTTATGTTTGATTGTTATATTCAATCTCATTAGCTACAGGCATTTTTTAAGCTTGTAAAGCTCTCACTCGCCACTCTGCTGTTCCACAGCGCCGCTTCCCCTCCCTCTGCTGAAATTATGAATGTAAGGCGTATAGCAGGGTTCGGCAACAGGCGGACCGCGGTCCGGATCCGGACCCAGACGCCGACCTATACGGACCCGGACCTATAATCAATACATTAATAGGGGATTTCAATTTTGACGCGGCGATTCTATTTTAACCGCCGCCGACAGGGGGCGAAAGAGACGAGTGAGCGATACAGGGAGAGAAACACAGAAGAAGAGATGAGAGAGCGGCAGAGAGAAGCGGAGAGGAAAGTGAGTGAAGAGAATAATTAGCGATACAGCGGAGAGGAGAGTGAACAAGCGTGTTAGCGGCAGACAGGGAGAGACAAATAATGACACATGGCGCTCTCTAAGAAGAGGAAAGTGGACAGTGAGAACAGAGCTGAGTGGACGGACTCATTCATGTTCATCCTGCCCACTGGGAGCACAGAGCCAGTGTGTCTCATTTGTTCAGAGACCGTGGCGCTCATTAAAAGTGCCAACACGCCACTATGAGACAAAACACAAAGTGTTTGACCAAACATTCCCTCTCAAGTCAGAACTGAGGTCACAAAAAATAAGCAGTCTCAGAGCCCAATATGATCAGTCCACCAGGATAAAAATTAAAACTAAATATCGTTCCAGGGCAGGCTAACCGAGGCTAACCAATGAGCACCTGCATGTGTGTATGAGAATGGCCCTGACACCATTTCAGCCCAGATCTAAACTCCTGGCAGGACAAGCTCAAGCTCAATTCTCGCACTGAATTAATAAAAAGTGAGTGAGGGACTGCAACATAAGAGGGAAAGAAAGAGAAACTGTTCAATTGTTATGATGTGTAAAGACTGATATTGTTCTATAATCGGCTGAAACTGTTAAGTCATGATGTGAAACGGTTAACAAAGAAAAAGGGAAACGCAAGCTGCTGCTACACTTTATTTTATTTATCTAAAATCAAGCACTTTTAAGATGCACACATTTTCAAAAGCTATTTTATTTATTTTCTCTATTTTATTTTTAAATGCAGCCCGAGAGGAACATTACACATATCCACAGTATTTACTGTATATCTGTATAGTTCAATGTTAATTGACAATAAATATTGTTGTTTTTTTAATTGTACTTTCTTTATTTGATTGGCAGTCAGTTGTTGATTACATGCAGACGTTGATAAAGCTACAGTTACTTCAATATATATCACACTAATTCATAAAGCAAGTTAGACATTTTGATGTTCCGGACCTTTGCATGGGGAGATTTTCTCTAACTGGACCTCGTTGAATTTTAGTTGAATACCCCTGGCGTATAGTAATCATAGATAACACGGCAGGGTCCGTTACAGTTTATTTTTATCTGATTTCAAATAAACAAAGTCTTGGCTTTCAGAATATTAAACTTGTTTTGGCAAATTCAGATGATAAATACAACTTTGAAGCTTGTAACGGCATAATTACAAGCAACGGAGTAACTTTACGTCACTGCAGGCATAACAGCAGCCGGTGTTTCTCGTGAGTGTTTTCCTCGGGAAACAAACACAATACACACAAACGCAAAAATACACAAACACACACACGTATATACACACACACACTCACGGGCTTCCCCTATCTTCCCTTCGTACTATTTTGATCATTTGCTCCGCTAATAATCAATCAGATCGATCCAGAGAAGAGGAAACTTTAAAGGCCTTTTTCTCAAAATGATGACTCTGTAACAGTCATTATATAATGTGACATATTTTGCTTAATATTTGGAGTAGCCTACAACAACAATCCTGATATCATTAGAAAGCTATGAATCTCCTCTTTCCAGCAGTGTATACAACTCAAAATGTGTCTTCGGATCGATGCGACTGATTTCGATGGAGCAGGTCACTTTGCATTAGGTAAAATAAAGCAGGCAGACATAACAGGAAGAATATGTACATTTTAACCCAATCAAATAGGACATTGTCACACCATTCAAATGTATCCATAATCCATGTAAATTACAACCAATAAAAAAGCTTAGATGTGTTTATTCGTTACGTTGTTTACTTTATTTGTTACGTTGTTCTGTGTGTGTCAGCCGTTAACCTAGATAGAAAAAAGATATACACTTACAAACACGTCAGAAGAACCAGCGCAGAAGAAAACGATACAGTCAATCTAAACTTAAATTAACAACTGGAAGGTCACATCCCTGACATCCACGTCTCCGGAGCCTGGACCTTCATCAATCACAGAACCAGCGAAGCCAGATGAACCCAAAAGCAGCAGCTCTGCGGCCGCAGAGACTGTCAAAACCGCCGCCACCGCCGTCGTTGAATCGAAACAGGCTGGTTCCGACTGCTTGGAGGTTTGTTGTCGGGACATTGAGACGGGTAAAGCTGCAGCTAACTGACCGCTAGATTATTTGGGCAAAGAGAAAGGTACTTCAACGCAGAATGGTACAAAAACAGAGAGTGGTTAATTCTTTGCAAAACCACTAAACGGGCCTTCTGTGAAATATGCAGATTTGCTGTCAAACGGCTTGTAACTTTCTCAAAATGTGGAGATGATAGCTTTGTTAATATCGGAGTTAATAACTGGAAAAAGTGCCCAAGCCTCCTGGACAGCCACGAAAAGTCTCATTTCCACAGAGAGTGTATTAAAAAAACCTGCGCTTTCTTCAGTCAAACACCAGTCAACATACAGCTTGTCAAACAACAGCGTATTGAGCAGGAAAAAAGAAGAGATGGAATGATGGAGCAACTGCGCAATTTCCAAAAGAACTCGTAGCTGAGAAAAACCCCACTCTGAAGAGCTTCATGCTCACCGGGAAATATGCATCATGAGACATGAACTTATAAATCTAATGTATCGGGAGTCTCTCACCACTATATTAACTGAAATTTAAAAGCAATGCAAAACATGCAGTTATTGTGCTTCCAGCAAACATCCACTGATAAACTGCGATGTGAACAACCTCATGATAACCTCATATTTTTTTAACTTAGGATCATAGGCTACCTGTGTTTAGTCTAGAAAAAGGTAAATGTGTGCATTTTATTATAAAGTTGTGTATATTTACAGACTGTTGCAAAAACTAAGAAACTTATAAACATCAGGTTTAAAACTAAAAGAGCTTTACAAAAAAGTAACACAATTAGAGATGTTTGGAGTTTTATTTTAGTTATTAATTTACATTTTTTGTCAAAGAGATGCTGATTTGATACCGTTGATACAGTTACGGCATTTCCTGTTTCTGCCGGAGAGAGCTTGCCGCTGTATCTACTCCCTCCATCTGACAGGAGGGAGCCTCATGTGTCGGAGTTCACTCCGTCACGGAGGGGGAGTGTGTAGGGGTAGGGTGTAGGGCGTGGTTTGGGATTGGGCCATACACACGCACTTTTTTGGCCCCCCCCACTTCTAAAATGAATCCGGCGCGCCTGCTCACAAGAAGTGTCTAAATGAGCCCTGAGCGAAAAAATGCTAACGCACTCTGGTATAAATCAATCGATATACTTATCGGATATGCACAAACAAGCTTACAAGCTGAGATTCCACATATTCTAGAAATATAAATTCATCACTGAGCGATCAGAACTCGCGACAGGGGAAGCAAATACAGACATCACACGACGTAGCTTTAGGTAGCAAAACATGGAGATATGCTCACCTTTTGCAGAATAACAATTCTGATCAAAAACGAGAAAAACGCAGCTGAAGGTTAATCCATAGGTTAATCCAATGTGTCTGTCACTTTGAAAAATGATTGATGATCCATAATTCCATTTTTATGTCAAAAACGGAGTTTTCATTAGCTGCTAAATGGTAGCTTCCAGAGTGTATGACAGCTTCCTGTTTTGTCTCCTTGGATACGAGTCCAAACAACTCACAGACTGCACCGGGCGCTCACGTAGGCGCCCTGTGACCAGGGCATACCGGGCATTTTCCCGGTGGGCCGACGTGCCTTTTGGGCCGACACGTCATATTTTTTTTTTCTGAAGTCACGGCCCAAAAGACGGGTAGATTGGCCCTCTGTTTAAATGTTTTTAGTAATTGACACTGGGCCGGCCCAATCAAATCTTTAATCACCTCCCCCTTTGGGCCGCTCGGTGTGCATCATTAAATCACGCCCCCAGGAGGTGAGCCGGCAGTTGAAGCCAAACTGCCTTTTTTTTCGAGGCAAGAAAAAAGCAGGCCCTTCGTGCTGATGCTGCCGCTTGTGTCAAAATAACCGACATTGGTGGTGAGGAAGATGATGAGAGGGAGAGAGATCAGCGCGAGTGAGGAGAACTCGCGGTAAGCAGAAGCTAAGAAAATTAGGAAAAGATTATTATTAAGGTTATGATACTCTGTAGTTCTGGAACCCATTAATATCCCCTTGATGAAGCACTAATAAGACAAATATTATAAGAGAAACATTCGTTAGACTACAAGCTAGTAAGCTGGCTTTTTTAGGTTTTCCCTGGCAAGTTAAAATATAGCTTAATGGGACTCTGATACGTTGTCTCATTGAAAGAATGTCATTATTTTGTTAACCACCATTCATGAACAATTACTGTCAGATGGCAGCTTGTTTTGTTTAGTTTATTTACTTAAGTGGTTATAAGGGCAACAGTGGTCTTTTGGGACCTGAAAAAAATGTTTATAGTCAGCTTTTTGTGGTAGTTTTGATTGACAATATATAGAATGAATAATATAGAAATAGATAAAAAAATTCAGGCACACATGTAGTTTTGACCATTAACTGTGTGGTATTGTTATGTCAATGCCTATTTGTATGGACCTCTATCAGGGACCAAAGAGGTCACCTGCATCCTTTTTGACTCCCAAAGCCCCCCAACTACACTCACACATGCAAACAGACACACACACACACACACACATGCAAACACACACACACACACACACACACACACACACACACACACACACACACACACACACACACACACACACACACCTATCCACAACAAGCATTCATTTTAGTTATTTCAGTCTATATAAGTTACTTTGTGTGTACAGTATATATATACAGTATATATATCTTGCTAGTTGTGTACTTTTGTAATTTATGTGGGATTTCTGTCAAATGTTGCTTCAACTCTCTTTGTAAATTTAAATCTGTCTCTTTCAAACCTATTCTTAGGAAAAAAAATAAAGACAGTGGATAGTATTTTTGGTTAAGCCTGTGTTCCTTCAGTTCTGTGTGCTCTGTGAGGTTCTGAGAAACCAGCCGCCTAAGACTTGCACTATAGCCCCTTGCGTGCGTCAATCAATCACATTTTATTTATATAGCCCAATATCACAAATTACAATTAGTCTCAGAGGGCTTCACAGTGTGTACAGGTACGACATCCTCTGTCCTTAGACCCTTGCAGCGCTCAAGGAAAAACTCCCCAAAACAGACCCCACAATTAACAGTGGAAAGTAGGAAGAAACCTCTGTGAGAGCAACAGAAGAGGGATCCCTCTCCCAGGACGGACAGACGTGCAATAGGTGTCGTGTGTCCAGATGAAAAAGGCGATACAATTACAGCGATTAAAAAAAGGATGGAAAAATTAAATGAAAGCGTCAATGTATATAAAAAAGATGCCGTCGACTCATCCTGTAGACTCATCTGGTCCTATCTCTATTGTGTTGTCATAGAAAGGGGAGGCAGGGCACTATAGGGCCCCCCCCCCCCTAAATTCACTAGAAGTCATCATTTAAGGGGTTATTTAAAAAAAAAATCTTCTGGGGGGGGGCATACCCCACCAGACCCCCCTATTAGTGCTCGGTCACTGTTCGCTTTGTGAGAGGGTTTGAAGGTCTAATTTCTAATGATTGATAGTTACACATACTTGTGGTATGTATTAGTTTTGTTTGCCCCTGGTACGTAAAAAGGATAATAATAGCGTTTTTTTATATTATACTGAGTTATTCTTCTTGTCAGGAACCGCTACTATTCGTTTGTTTTATGGATTTGGGCCGGTCTGGGTCTAAATGCCAGGGCCGATTTGCTGTCCCAGTCCAGCCCTGCCCCAAGCTCGCCGCGGGGTCTTCTTCTTCTTCTTCTCTTTTTAATGGCGGTGTAAGTACCATATGTGTTCGGCCCAAGCCCCCAGGAAGTGCGCCGGACTCAGATGAAAATATTCGTGCTGGCCAAACGGCGGTACTACACTTCCTTTCGGTTGCCAGGCCCGGAAACACTTTTTCCCATTGACTCACATGGGGAAAGAGTGGTCTGTAAATCGTTGGATAATTTTTTTTAAACTAAATAAACTACCCAGTATGAACACTTGTATAGCCCTTATTAAAAACATTCGTTCCTCAAGTTGTAAAAATGTGCTAATAACGTTATTCTGAGAGTTATTTCACTCTGCATTATGAACGCGCATCTAACCCACGGGACCGCGCCGCCCGGCACGTTCATGTTACGTGTTCAGCACTACATGCGTTTATCTTTACCCATGGATGTACAATAAGAACGGACCCATATCGCCTTACTGCCAGCCCACGGAGCTGTAATAATGGATATATTGCACATGTTTGCTGTAATTCATCATTTGTAAAATATTATACTACATGGGCTGCAGTGCCGGCCGGTCCATAGGGGCGATAGGGGCGCCGCCCCACCTCTTCCCATATTAAAAAAAAAAAATAAAAAAAAAATATATATTTTAAAAAATATATTTATTTTTATTTTTAATGAACAAGCTAAATATTATATAATTGGTATCAGTAAAATGTATAATCTACAATAAAATCTCGTTTAAAATTGTGTTACGATGTCTAAAGTTACTGATAAGTCACATGTTTCCTGCCTGGCCTTGCCCGTGTACCTTCTCTCGTCTGGGCGCTAAGAGAGGAGCCCTCAACCAGTGCAGCAGCAGCCACTAGCAGCTGACTGTTGCTATCTGTAACGTGTAAACTATGCCGCGAAAACATAATTTCAGCCAATCAGCGTCGTCAAATATGATGGTCACAGGCAGGGCTGGACTGGGACAGCAAATCGGCCCTGGCATTTCAACCCTGTCTCCTAGAAATTACGTTCCCACAAAACTAAACTGCATTCTCAAATACGTTTTGCAAGAAACGTATTTCCTTCCACGTTACGTTTGTTATGAACATATCTTAAATACGTTTATTTTCTACATATCTTCTAGAAACCTATTTTCTCTCACATGACGTTTGTTATGAACGTATCTTAAATACGTTTGCTTTCTACCTATATTTGCCATTTCTTTTCTAGCTTATAATAATGATAAGTCATTTATTAATATCATTTTAGAGCAAACTTATTTTCGCGCTGGCTGGCGGCTGACTTTTCAGTTGACCAAATCCGTTATTATGCTGGTTAATGGTTAATAATCACAATATTGTTTGTAGTCGTTTCATACAGCATTCTCAATTACGTTTAATTTTGTCCCACGTTACGTTTGTTCTGAACATATCTTAAATACGTTTGCTTTCTACCTATCTTTGACATTTCTTTTCTAGCTTATAATAATGATAATAGTAATTTATTAATATCATTTTAGAGCACACATTTGAAATCGACGATCGGGCTTGATATCCTATGGTTAAATTAAAATCAGTAGGCGAGGCTGTAATTTCGCCAGCTGCGAGGCAGAGTTTTAACATGCCAAAAAGCTGCTGTGTCGTTTATTGCACCTCAAACACCTCAAACTTCCTCTAAGGACAGCAGAAGAGCTCTGTGGCTTCAGGCTTGATCGCCGTTCAAATGACAGCGTTGGGTTGCATTCGAATAGTCCATTTAGCTTAGGAACCTTCCTAACGGAGTGAAATGACCCGGAAGTCCCTCAGTGGCAGCCATGATAAGTGCCGTTCGAATTCTCTAAATTAAAAGGAAAGGAGGTTTCAAACTTCCTTTATAACCTCCTTTAGCCTAGGAACCACTGGACCTCCCTAACCGAAAGGAGAGGAGAAAATGCTGCCCCACAATGCCTTGCGGCCGCAGCATTTGCCGTCACACAACAGTCGGCCGTTCACGGAAACAACCGATTATGAACGAGAAATGATATCATGAAAGTTACGGTGCTTATTAAGCATTTTAAAACGTATGTGGTAAGTTGCCAAAGTGCTTTGTTTTGAACGTTCATCAGTATTATAATCAAAAAGAGAAATATGAACGTTAGTTTTTACTGAAATGATCAAATAAAGTCAACATTTCACAGTCTTTACTGAGCTGTGTGGGGTTTGTTCAACTTTTAAAAGATGTTTGAATGGTGATATACACAGTGATAGATGTTAAGGACTAACGTTTATAATAAATACATTTGTATTGATTTTAAGATCTTTTCATACAATCATACGTATTGGGATCATTTGTATTAATGTGGACCGGAGGGAGAGGGTGACGAGCATAAGTTTCACTTTCTTTTTTTATTTCAATTCCAACTTTGGTCATGAAGAATATGTTTCTCTGTTGTCCCCGTTCATAAAGCATAACAGCATCAGAGCACGGTGCAGAGTCTCTAGATGAGTTTACAGTAGTCCCTCGTTCTTATTAAACATCCATGTTGTAGTCCGCTGTATAGAAAACTGTAGTTTCCATAGTTTCCCCACAGCAGCAGGCGCACATTTATGACCTCTGCTGGCGCATCATAAACACGTTGGATAGTGAAAGTGCAGTCGGATTCTCTAAAGTGCCGCAGTCTCTTCTCCTAAATCCTTTTGAATTCTCCTATCCACTATCCCTTAACCCCATGACGTTTCACTCCGAGGTCAAGGAATAGACGATAGGGTTAGAACTTAGGAGCTGTTTTTTTGGAGTATTCGAACGCAACCTTGGTTTCCCCAAAAGTGGGTGGGGCTGTGACGTAGATTTTACTCTCATCTATTATTCAAAACCATTCTATTTAATCCAAACGTAAATTACATGCCAGTGTTTTATCTTTTTATTAAGCGATTTGTTTATGTTGTTTAACTCATAGATATATATAAACATATGTTTTTATATATATCTATGGTTTAACTGGGAATGTTTTCACATTGAACCGGAAGTACGTCACTTCACTTTGTCTTCTTCGTCCCTTTTACGTTCCAGACAATGCATGGCTCAGCGTAACAGACTGAACAGCGACCCCTGGTGTGTCTACATTGGAATTACATCTTCATTACTGAAGAAAAATACTTTACCTTGTGTTTGTTAACTGGGTTTTTAATGCAGTTGGCTTTTCTTAATGGTTACAATATTGCTATGAGTTACAGTATATATCTGAAGCAAATTATGTTTCTGAAGATGTGTAGTCAATTCCACCCTTCAATGTAGCATAAATGTGAACTCTCATTACAGGAACAATACCGGAAACAGACGTAGGAAAGATCCTCAGCTCGCTGATTGGATGTTTTAGCCGCAATGCACGTTGGGATATGGTGTTTATGCGATGTGAAATCCGAAAACATTAAAAAAAATAATAATAATACTTTATTCTGAGTGTTCTTGCTTTTCTCTTTGAAAGTCATCACATAACGGCATTGTAATACACGGTTCGGCTACATTAAATATTACACATCTGCCATAGTTCTTTATTTATAGAGCCCTGATGAGAAGACTTCTGGACTGAAGTTCTGGAAGAACTGCCGCCGAAACTGAATACGTGTCGTGGATCATAAATATATCAACAATTAAACAACATCTTACATTTCTTTTCACAAAATACGTCTCCTTGCAGTATCAATACTAATACGGCTGACTTTTATATTTGATCCAATTGGTAGATAGGTTATATTTACACCATAACGGTGCACAGCTGATAGAAAAGGACTTGTAGTTTTTAAAGATATTACTGATTTTCTTTGAATATAAGAATGTAAATACTGAGTTGAGAGAATAGTCAGGGGATTTGGGTGATGGGAGACACATCTCTGGAATCACAATTTCAATAGCTTACCATTAAATGACGGATATACCTTTCTGTCTGTGATGTTTTACAAATCAGATATTAATGTGTAGAAGTAAACATGAGAAATAATATAGCAATATCCTGTACAATTATGTAAAAACATGAATAAAACTACACATCTTCAGATGTTATACATACATAAGTGTCCTACACTAATAATACAAAGTTATTATTAGTATGCTGTGTGTACCTTGTGTGCACCGCCTAGTGGTTAAAGCACGTTATTTAATCATTTTTGTTGAATAATGTTATTTTTGTTGAATAATGTTATTTGATGAATAAAATATTAAGAGTACATACTTTCATAGGGGGAAAGTAGAAGGTCAATGATAGAAATATAGAATATAAAAAATCAAGAAGATACTGTAAGTGATCTCTACAATAAAACAGTTTAGTGCCTGATGTACAAAGATATTAATGTGAGGATGTGCAAAACAGACAAACTAATTAACCTTTATTAACACATTAAAGAATACTTTAGGTTTTCTTTCAAATAAGAAAAAAGCTTTGGGGGTATCTATCTACAGATAAATATTAAGCCTGACAAAGTACTTAGCGTCTAATATATTGCTTTCCTGCAATGTTAACTGTGTTGAAGCACTTATTTTAACTGATATTATATATATATTAATTATACTCTTATGTATGTAGATAGTATAAGACATGTGCAGAATTTGAGTTTAATGGTGGAGGTATACACACATATTGATAGATGTCTTGTAATGCACTGTTGAGGAACCTGTGACCCAAGTTTTTCATTAATTGCATAACTTCAACATAGTTGTGTATATGATATGTCAATAAACCTTAGAAAATCTTGAAAGGGATGTGCAAAATAGCTATTATATACAGTCTTTAATTAACTATTAGTAGAGAATAACGAGTAATGAATATACTTTATAGAGATCTGCAGATAAATGTTTAGTCTTCTCAAGCACCAACTAATATCTCTCCTGATTGTTGGCACTTGACAATCACCTTTCCCTGAATTTTACTCAGGTGTAACTAAAGTCTGCTTTAAGGGTTGTTTATATTTCACATCATTAATCAGAATCTGCAAAGTAACTAAAATAAATGTAGTGGAGTAAAAATACCAGGTTAACCTCTGAATTGTAGTGGAGTAGAATTACAAAGTAACAATGAGCTGGCATGTGGGTATATATTAATGCTTCCCATTATGGACACAAGCGATTTTCACCCATTTATTAATTACATGTTTTACATTTGTACACACCAATTTGTTTCCTATCCCCTAAACCTCCAGGGCTGTACACAGTTTAATACTGTCAACTTCTAATTTTGGGAAAAACGAAAACGTCTTTTAAAACTACAATTCCCAGTAGAGACGCTATAGAACATGTTGCGAAACACAATAGCCAGCATTTGTAGTTCTGGGGGGGCGTTCGAGTCCAGTTTTGGAAAGTCTGCCGTGGTTTCGTTCCATTTCAAAGAGCTGTTTGGCGCTCGGCGTAACCTTGGCGCACTGCCACTCCAACATCCAATCCCAGAGCTTGAAGATTAATCACGGGGTTTGTCAACGGGACTGTAGTCCCAAACGATAGCTGGGGATTATGGGTAGTGTAGTGTCTTCGGCCATCCTAAACTCTGATTCTTTTTTCGGATTTCATATCGCATTAACACCATATCCCGACGTGCATTGCGGCTAAAACATCCAATCAGCGAGCTGATGATCTTTCCTACGTCACTTTACAGCCCTGCTCACTTTTGGGGAAACCAGCTGTCATTTGAACGGCGATCAAGCCTGAAGCCACAGAGCTCTTCTGTTGTATACTGTCCTTTCTTCTTAGAGGAAGTACAGAAACACGTAACTCTGGATTTGTTTTAATGTTTGAGGTGCAATAAACGACACAGCAGCTTTTTGGCATGTTAAAACTATTATTTTCTGCCTCGCAGCTGGCGAAATTACAGCCTCGCCTACTGATTTTAATTTAACCATAGGATATCAAGCCCGATCGTCGATTTCAAATGTGTGCTCTAAAATGATATTAATAAATTACTATTATCATTATTATAAGCTAGAAAATAAATGTCAAAGATAGGTAGAGTATTTAAGATATGTTCAGAACAAACGTAACGTGGGACAAAATACGTTTCTTGTTAAACGTAATTGAGAATGCTGTATGAAACGACTACAAACAATATTGTGATTATTAACCATTAACCAGCATAATAACGGATTTGGTCAACTGAAAAGTCAGCCGCCAGCCAGCGCGAAAATAAGTTTGCTCTAAAATGATATTAATAAATGACTATTATCATTATTATAAGCTAGAAAAGAAATGGCAAATATAGGTAGAAAGCAAACGTATTTAAGATACGTTCATAACAAACGTCATGTGAGAGAAAATAGGTTTCTAGAAGATATGTAGAAAATAAACGTATTTAAGATATGTTCATAACAAACGTAACGTGGAAGGAAATACGTTTCTTGCAAAACGTATTTGAGAATGCAGTTTAGTTTTGTGGGAACGTAATTTCTAGGAGACAGGGTTGAAATGCCAGGGCCGATTTGCTGTCCCAGTCCAGCCCTGCCTGTGACCATCATATTTGACGACGCTGATTGGCTGAAATTATGTTTTCGCGGCATAGTTTACACGTTACAGATAGCAACAGTCAGCTGCTAGTGGCTGCTGCTGCACTGGTTGAGGGCTCCTCTCTTAGCGCCCAGACGAGAGAAGGTACACGGGCAAGGCCAAACATGTGACTTATCAGTAACTTTAGACATCGTAACACAATTTTAAACGAGATTTTATTGTAGATTATACATTTTACTGATACCAATTATATAATATTTAGCTTGTTCATTAAAAATAAAAATAAATATATTTTTTAAAATATATATATTTTTTTTATTTATTTTTTTTAATATGGGAAGAGGTGGGGCGGCGCCCCTATCGCCCCTATGGACCGGCCGGCACTGCAGCCCATGTAGTATAATATTTTACAAATGATGAATTACAGCAAACATGTGCAATATATCCATTATTACAGCTCCGTGGGCTGGCAGTAAGGCGATATGGGTCCGTTCTTATTGTACATCCATGGGTAAAGATAAACGCATGTAGTGCTGAACACGTAACATGAACGTGCCGGGCGGCGCGGTCCCGTGGGTTAGATGCGCGTTCATAATGCAGAGGGAAATAACTCTCAGAATAACGTTATTAGCACATTTTTACAACTTGAGGAACGAATGTTTTTAATAAGGGCTATACAAGTGTTCATACTGGGTAGTTTATTTAGTTTAAAAAAAATTATCCAACGATTTACAGACCACTCTTTCCCCATGTGAGTCAATGGGAAAAAGTGTTTCCGGGCCTGGCAACCGAAAGGAAGTGTAGTACCGCCGTTTGGCCAGCACGAATATTTTCATCTGAGTCCGGCGCACTTCCTGGGGGCTTGGGCCGAACACATATGGTACTTACACCGCCATTAAAAAGAGAAGAAGAAGAAGAAGACCCCGCGGCGAGCTTGGGGCAGGGCTGGACTGGGACAGCAAATCGGCCCTGGCATTTAGACCCAGACCGGCCCAAATCCATAAAACAAACGAATAGTAGCGGTTCCTGACAAGAAGAATAACTCAGTATAATATAAAAAAACGCTATTATTATCCTTTTTACGTACCAGGGGCAAACAAAACTAATACATACCACAAGTATGTGTAACTATCAATCATTAGAAATTAGACCTTCAAACCCTCTCACAAAGCGAACAGTGACCGAGCACTAATAGGGGGGTCTGGTGGGGTATGCCCCCCCCCCAGAAGATTTTTTTTTTAAATAACCCCTTAAATGATGACTTCTAGTGAATTTAGGGGGGGGGGGCCCTATAGTGCCCTGCCTCCCCTTTCTATGACAACACAATAGAGATAGGACCAGATGAGTCTACAGGATGAGTCGACGGCATCTTTTTTATATACATTGACGCTTTCATTTAATTTTTCCATCCTTTTTTTAATCGCTGTAATTGTATTGCCTTTTTCATCTGGACACACGACACCTATTGCACGTCTGTCCGTCCTGGGAGAGGGATCCCTCTTCTGTTGCTCTCACAGAGGTTTTTTCCTACTTTCCACTGTTAATTGTGGGGTCTGTTTTGGGGAGTTTTTCCTTGAGCGCTGCAAGGGTCTAAGGACAGAGGATGTCGTACCTGTACACACTGTGAAGCCCTCTGAGACTAATTGTAATTTGTGATATTGGGCTATATAAATAAAATGTGATTGATTGACGCACGCAAGGGGCTATAGTGCAAGTCTTAGGCGGCTGGTTTCTCAGAACCTCACAGAGCACACAGAACTGAAGGAACACAGGCTTAACCAAAAATACTATCCACTGTCTTTATTTTTTTTCCTAAGAATAGGTTTGAAAGAGACAGATTTAAATTTACAAAGAGAGTTGAAGCAACATTTGACAGAAATCCCACATAAATTACAAAAGTACACAACTAGCAAGATATATATACTGTATATATATACTGTACACACAAAGTAACTTATATAGACTGAAATAACTAAAATGAATGCTTGTTGTGGATAGGTGTGTGTGTGTGTGTGTGTGTGTGTGTGTGTGTGTGTTTGCATGTGTGTGTGTGTGTGTGTCTGTTTGCATGTGTGAGTGTAGTTGGGGGGCTTTGGGAGAGTCAAAAAGGATGCAGGTGACCTCTTTGGTCCCTGATAGAGGTCCATACAAATAGGCATTGACATAACAATACCACACAGTTAATGGTCAAAACTACATGTGTGCCTGAATTTTTTTATCTATTTCTATATTATTCATTCTATATATTGTCAATCAAAACTACCACAAAAAGCTGACTATAAACATTTTTTTCAGGTCCCAAAAGACCACTGTTGTCCTTATAACCACTTAAGTAAATAAACTAAACAAAACAAGCTGCCATCTGACAGTAATTGTTCATGAATGGTGGTTAACAAAATAATGACATTCTTTCAATGAGACAACGTATCAGAGTCCCATTAAGCTATATTTTAACTTGCCAGGGAAAACCTAAAAAAGCCAGCTTACTAGCTTGTAGTCTAACGAATGTTTCTCTTATAATATTTGTCTTATTAGTGCTTCATCAAGGGGATATTAATGGGTTCCAGAACTACAGAGTATCATAACCTTAATAATAATCTTTTCCTAATTTTCTTAGCTTCTGCTTACCGCGAGTTCTCCTCACTCGCGCTGATCTCTCTCCCTCTCATCATCTTCCTCACCACCAATGTCGGTTATTTTGACACAAGCGGCAGCATCAGCACGAAGGGCCTGCTTTTTTCTTGCCTCGAAAAAAAAGGCAGTTTGGCTTCAACTGCCGGCTCACCTCCTGGGGGCGTGATTTAATGATGCACACCGAGCGGCCCAAAGGGGGAGGTGATTAAAGATTTGATTGGGCCGGCCCAGTGTCAATTACTAAAAACATTTAAACAGAGGGCCAATCTACCCGTCTTTTGGGCCGTGACTTCAGAAAAAAAAAATATGACGTGTCGGCCCAAAAGGCACGTCGGCCCACCGGGAAAATGCCCGGTATGCCCTGGTCACAGGGCGCCTACGTGAGCGCCCGGTGCAGTCTGTGAGTTGTTTGGACTGTATCCAAGGAGACAAAACAGGAAGCTGTCATACACTCTGGAAGCTACCATTTAGCAGCTAATGAAAACTCCGTTTTTGACATAAAAATGGAATTATGGATCATCAATCATTTTTCAAAGTGACAGACACATTGGATTAACCTATGGATTAACCTTCAGCTGCGTTTTTCTCGTTTTTGATCAGAATTGTTATTCTGCAAAAGGTGAGCATATCTCCATGTTTTGCTACCTAAAGCTACGTCGTGTGATGTCTGTATTTGCTTCCCCTGTCGCGAGTTCTGATCGCTCAGTGATGAATTTATATTTCTAGAATATGTGGAATCTCAGCTTGTAAGCTTGTTTGTGCATATCCGATAAGTATATCGATTGATTTATACCAGAGTGCGTTAGCATTTTTTCGCTCAGGGCTCATTTAGACACTTCTTGTGAGCAGGCGCGCCGGATTCATTTTAGAAGTGGGGGGGGGCCAAAAAAGTGCGTGTGTATGGCCCAATCCCAAACCACGCCCTACACCCTACCCCTACACACTCCCCCTCCGTGACGGAGTGAACTCCGACACATGAGGCTCCCTCCTGTCAGATGGAGGGAGTAGATACAGCGGCAAGCTCTCTCCGGCAGAAACAGGAAATGCCGTAACTGTATCAACGGTATCAAATCAGCATCTCTTTGACAAAAAATGTAAATTAATAACTAAAATAAAACTCCAAACATCTCTAATTGTGTTACTTTTTTGTAAAGCTCTTTTAGTTTTAAACCTGATGTTTATAAGTTTCTTAGTTTTTGCAACAGTCTGTAAATATACACAACTTTATAATAAAATGCACACATTTACCTTTTTCTAGACTAAACACAGGTAGCCTATGATCCTAAGTTAAAAAAATATGAGGTTATCATGAGGTTGTTCACATCGCAGTTTATCAGTGGATGTTTGCTGGAAGCACAATAACTGCATGTTTTGCATTGCTTTTAAATTGCAGTTAATATAGTGGTAAGAGACTCCCGATACATTAGATTTATAAGTTCATGTCTCATGATGCATATTTCCCGGTGAGCATGAAGCTCTTCAGAGTGGGGTTTTTCTCAGCTACGAGTTCTTTTGGAAATTGCGCAGTTGCTCCATCATTCCATCTCTTCTTTTTTCCTGCTCAATACGCTGTTGTTTGACAAGCTGTATGTTGACTGGTGTTTGACTGAAGAAAGCGCACGTTTTTTTAATACACTCTCTGTGGAAATGAGACTTTTCGTGGCTGTCCAGGAGGCTTGGGCACTTTTTCCAGTTATTAACTCCGATATTAACAAAGCTATCATCTCCACATTTTGAGAAAGTTACAAGCCGTTTGACAGCAAATCTGCATATTTCACAGAAGGCCCGTTTAGTGGTTTTGCAAAGAATTAACCACTCTCTGTTTTTGTACCATTCTGCGTTGAAGTACCTTTCTCTTTGCCCAAATAATCTAGCGGTCAGTTAGCTGCAGCTTTACCCGTCTCAATGTCCCGACAACAAACCTCCAAGCAGTCGGAACCAGCCTGTTTCGATTCAACGACGGCGGTGGCGGCGGTTTTGACAGTCTCTGCGGCCGCAGAGCTGCTGCTTTTGGGTTCATCTGGCTTCGCTGGTTCTGTGATTGATGAAGGTCCAGGCTCCGGAGACGTGGATGTCAGGGATGTGACCTTCCAGTTGTTAATTTAAGTTTAGATTGACTGTATCGTTTTCTTCTGCGCTGGTTCTTCTGACGTGTTTGTAAGTGTATATCTTTTTTCTATCTAGGTTAACGGCTGACACACACAGAACAACGTAACAAATAAAGTAAACAACGTAACGAATAAACACATCTAAGCTTTTTTATTGGTTGTAATTTACATGGATTATGGATACATTTGAATGGTGTGACAATGTCCTATTTGATTGGGTTAAAATGTACATATTCTTCCTGTTATGTCTGCCTGCTTTATTTTACCTAATGCAAAGTGACCTGCTCCATCGAAATCAGTCGCATCGATCCGAAGACACATTTTGAGTTGTATACACTGCTGGAAAGAGGAGATTCATAGCTTTCTAATGATATCAGGATTGTTGTTGTAGGCTACTCCAAATATTAAGCAAAATATGTCACATTATATAATGACTGTTACAGAGTCATCATTTTGAGAAAAAGGCCTTTAAAGTTTCCTCTTCTCTGGATCGATCTGATTGATTATTAGCGGAGCAAATGATCAAAATAGTACGAAGGGAAGATAGGGGAAGCCCGTGAGTGTGTGTGTGTATATACGTGTGTGTGTTTGTGTATTTTTGCGTTTGTGTGTATTGTGTTTGTTTCCCGAGGAAAACACTCACGAGAAACACCGGCTGCTGTTATGCCTGCAGTGACGTAAAGTTACTCCGTTGCTTGTAATTATGCCGTTACAAGCTTCAAAGTTGTATTTATCATCTGAATTTGCCAAAACAAGTTTAATATTCTGAAAGCCAAGACTTTGTTTATTTGAAATCAGATAAAAATAAACTGTAACGGACCCTGCCGTGTTATCTATGATTACTATACGCCAGGGGTATTCAACTAAAATTCAACGAGGTCCAGTTAGAGAAAATCTCCCCATGCAAAGGTCCGGAACATCAAAATGTCTAACTTGCTTTATGAATTAGTGTGATATATATTGAAGTAACTGTAGCTTTATCAACGTCTGCATGTAATCAACAACTGACTGCCAATCAAATAAAGAAAGTACAATTAAAAAAACAACAATATGTATTGTCAATTAACATTGAACTATACAGATATACAGTAAATACTGTGGATATGTGTAATGTTCCTCTCGGGCTGCATTTAAAAATAAAATAGAGAAAATAAATAAAATAGGTTTTGAAAATGTGTGCATCTTAAAAGTGCTTGATTTTAGATAAATAAAATAAAGTGTAGCAGCAGCTTGCGTTTCCCTTTTTCTTTGTTAACCGTTTCACATCATGACTTAACAGTTTCAGCCGATTATAGAACAATATCAGTCTTTACACATCATAACAATTGAACAGTTTCTCTTTCTTTCCCTCTTATATTGCAGTCCCTCACTCACTTTTTATTAATTCAGTGCGAGAATTGAGCTTGAGCTTGTCCTGCCAGGAGTTTAAATCTGGGCTGAAATGGTGTCAGGGCCATTCTCATACACACATGCAGGTGCTCATTGGTTAGCCTCGGTTAGCCTGCCCTGGAACGATATTTAGTTTTAATTTTTATCCTGGTGGACTGATCATATTGGGCTCTGAGACTGCTTATTTTTTGTGACCTCAGTTCTGACTTGAGAGGGAATGTTTGGTCAAACACTTTGTGTTTTGTCTCATAGTGGCGTGTTGGCACTTTTAATGAGCGCCACGGTCTCTGAACAAATGAGACACACTGGCTCTGTGCTCCCAGTGGGCAGGATGAACATGAATGAGTCCGTCCACTCAGCTCTGTTCTCACTGTCCACTTTCCTCTTCTTAGAGAGCGCCATGTGTCATTATTTGTCTCTCCCTGTCTGCCGCTAACACGCTTGTTCACTCTCCTCTCCGCTGTATCGCTAATTATTCTCTTCACTCACTTTCCTCTCCGCTTCTCTCTGCCGCTCTCTCATCTCTTCTTCTGTGTTTCTCTCCCTGTATCGCTCACTCGTCTCTTTCGCCCCCTGTCGGCGGCGGTTAAAATAGAATCGCCGCGTCAAAATTGAAATCCCCTATTAATGTATTGATTATAGGTCCGGTGTCAGTACCATATGTGTTCGCCCTACCATATGTGTTCGGGGTCCGTCGCTTACCAATGACGTCACCGATTGTGATTGGCTGTACGGAATCGTAGTAATCAGCAGCGAACCGCTTCAACACGTGTATTTCAGTGTATTCACGGCATTCATTTTGTTATTCTACAGTATTGTTGTTTTATAGTTATTTGTTAATGTAACCCAATTTGTGTTCTTTGAAATTGAAAAGGATATCGCATTGTGTTTGTTACATTCATTGCAGTTGTATAGGCTATGTGTTAAGTGTAATTTGGCATGTCCTATTTATGGACATGCTTTTATTTTGAAGGAGAGTTAGCGCAGTTGACAGGAAGTTGTTGTTGTTTTGGAAACAACGTGACAGAGATTAACGGAGAAAAGTAATATCTACATATAAAGACGGAGAAAGTAAACGATAACGTTTATGGTTAAGTGTTAGCACCCCCCGAAGAGGCACAAGCTCTTACGTTGATATTGGAGATTTCAATAAATTCAATTTGAAAAAAAAACGGGGAAAAAAACCAAAAACGAATATCTGAATAACGAAATTGAAACCCGAATAGTACTCCAACGAACGAATATTCGGATATTTTGGTACAGTAGGGCTGTACCCGAATAATATAATAAAGTTATAGTAAATAATAACAAATTCCAGTGTTAGAATTCCATAATTCCATATTCATAAATAAAATGATATGCAAATAACATTTTCTTGGCTGTGGACTTGTACTCTCCATAATTATGTTGAGCTCATGGTAATCTAATTCAATAAACAATAACTGCAATGAACAGATAGCATTTTCTGACTCGTAAAATGATTGGATATGGTGTAATTTGGCAAATGATTCTGTGTTGAAAAATGTATATCTTTAAAAACTGCGTTGGTGTATTAGGGCGGGCCATACTAATTTTTCTTGTAAATCGATCGAGAGGGGTGTTCAAATAACGTATTTTGGTGTTTAGAACACAAATCTATTTAGATGCTTTTATTTTGAAGTTGTTGCTATGGAAACAACATGACGGAGAAAAAAGTAATATCTTCTACATATAATAACGGACAAAGTAAAGAATGAAGTGTATGTTTAAATGTTAGCACCCCCCGAAGAGGCTCAAGCTCTTACGTTGAGTCTGGAGTTTCAATACATTCGGAATTTGACCGTGTAAAATGTCCTCTTGGGTTACCGTACAGCCAATGCGTGACGTCATTGGTAAGCGTAACGGACCCCGAACACATCTGGTAGGCCGAACACATATGGTACCTACACCGGGTCCGTATAGGTCGGCGTCTGGGTCCGGATCCGGACCGCGGTCCGCCTGTTGCCGACCCCTGCTATACGCCTTACATTCATAATTTCAGCAGAGGGAGGGGAAGCGGCGCTGTGGAACAGCAGAGTGGCGAGTGAGAGCTTTACAAGCTTAAAAAATGCCTGTAGCTAATGAGATTGAATATAACAATCAAACATAACAAAATATACACAGCTATATCAGATCGCGTTTTAGATGCGACTTTAGAGTAGAAGGGAATTATTGAAACGGGATTTGTACAGTGTTCCACGGCATCCGCCGCTGCGAAAATGTGGGGCAGGGCTGAAAAGTGGGGGGGCCAATGGCCCCCTGGCCCCCCCGCTTCCGGCGCCCTTGCTTGTGAGACTTGTGTTTTGTTTCGGTAAACATGGTTCATATCATCAGTTAGATGCGTTTCCTCTGAGTAGGACACATGAATAGTTTATTACATTTTAAGAAGCCCTGAGACACAGTTTCGTGAGAAAAAAAACGGGGGAAAAAAGCCCCTTAACAGGTTAAATGGGAATTAAATCAGTGTTCCCAAAGCCTCGGTGTTCTGCAGTTTGTGTGGGCCTACTGTACTGTTGCACAGTTTATGCTGTAGAAACTATGTCCAGGACAAGGTGTTTGGAAGTTTTGGAAGATTCATAGCTAACCACACTGAAGTTATGGAGGTATTGATCAGTCTTCTCATATTTTTAAGCCTCAAATTGTCCTTCTCCCCCCCTCTAACATCACCAGAAGTCATGATTTAAGGGGTCTTTTCTCAAAGAAAATTACCGGGGGAGCATCCCACCGGACCCCTCTAGTATTGTTTGATCACCATTTCCACAGCCCCACCTAAAATATTTTCCACCAGCCGCCACTGATGGGCTGTATGATTAAATCTTGTACCGTAAATGTTGTATTAAATAAAGTTAATATTACCGACGTAGATTAACGTCCCTGTAGCTTCTTATTGCACTAAGAAGCTTATTGCACTGTATATATATATATATATATACAGTGCAATAATTATTTCATGCTAAATGAAGCTCTGTTGCTTGGATATCACTAGATCCTGTTACAGCGTAATATAAAAGTACATAACGATTGATGTGTAAATTAGCATAATTACTAGCTAACCGCTAGCTGCTAACTGCCGCCTCGTTAATATCAAATCTATCATAATAACAAACCATTACCATGCTGTCATGAACGTGCGGTGCTGTTACGTGTACGCAAATTGACGTGCTTGATGTGAACGAGCATTTTGGGGGACATGGTTAAAGTTGCGCATGCGCTATGAGCGCACATACGGGTACTTCTCAGGCATGCCGGGTAATCTGTGACGTTTCGCTCTCTCAAAAGTTGGGCCATTTTATCATCATGCGCGAATGAGCAACTCTCATAGGAATGAATGAGGCCCCGCCTCCCACGCTGTATCCAGTTCTTATTATACATCCATGGTTCGGCCTACCATATGTGTTCGGGGTCCGTCGCTTACCAATGACGTCACGCATTGTGATTGGCTGTATGGTAATCGTACGCTGATTGGTGTAACAAGGGGCGCTGACTAGGGTATACGGGGGTCTGATCAAAGGATGAAGCTGTTAACGTGCTGCTACCATAAACTGGCTGTAGCCCACAAACTGAAGCAGAATGATCTAGGGCTGTCCCGAATACCATTTTTCGGGCTCCGGATATTCGGTAGTAATGCGGGGGGGCGTAGTAATCAGCAGCGAACTGCTTCAACACGTGTATTTCGGTGTATTCACGGCATTCATTTTGTTATTCTACAGTAGTGTTGTTTTATAGTTATTTGTTAATGTAACCCAATTTGTGTTCTTTGAAATTGAAAAGGATATCGCATTGTGTTTGTTACTTTCGTTGCAGTTGTATACGTCTTAAGTGTAATTTGGCTTGGTTTCCTATTTATGGACATGCTTTTATTTTGAAGGAGAGTTAGCGCAGTTGACAGGAAGTTGTTGTTGCTTTGGAAACAACGTGACAGAGATTAACGGAGAAAAGTAATATCTACATATAAAGACGGAGAAAGTAAACGATAACGTTTATGGTTAAGTGTTAGCACCCCCCGAAGAGGCACAAGCTCTTACGTTGATATTGGAGATTTCAATAAATTCAATTTGAAAAAAAAACGGGGAAAAAACAAACAAAACGAATATCCGAATAACGAAATTGAAACCCGAAATAGTACTCCAACGAACGGATATTTGGATATTCGGGTACAGTAGGGCTGTACCCGAATACTATAATAAAGTTATAGTAAATAATCACAAACTCCAGTGTTAGAATTCCATATTCATAAATAAAATGATATGCAAATAACATTTTCTTGGCTGTGGACTTGTACTCTACATAATTATGTTGAGCTCATTGTAATCTAATTTAATAAACAATAACTGCAATGAACAGATAGCATTTTCTGACTCGTAAAATGATTGGATATAGTGTAATTTGATAAATGATTCTTACGGTGGCCCGGAAGTGCAAGACACCACAGCATTTCTGAAAACACAACAGCATTTCAGAAAACACCACAGCATTTCACATTGGACGGAAAGGGTATTCCTTTAGGGAGAACACTTCTTGTTTGTGATTGGACAGAGCCAGCCAGAGAAGCACTGCTGTGATTGGTTGTTTTTGCTGCCAGTCAAGAAATGACGCTTCATGATCGGTCAGCACCCGACAGCCAACATGTCCCAACACATCAACCGTTAGCTGTGAGCACACACTCAGAGCTCACAGCTCCTCATATCTGTTCAGAAACTGGACAAAAGTTAAACAAGTACAAACCACAGACTGTCTGTGTCATGGCGAATACAGTCGCTGCTTTATTTATGTCTGTATGACGCTGTTGTGAGTGTGGACGGAGCAGCTACAGGTTAGTTTAGCCTGATGGATCCGCCCCCTCTCCAGCACGTCTTGTTTGAATGACAGGAGTAAACACTGACAGCTGCGGTGAAACTCGAGCGATTAGAGCGATGCGAAAAAAACATGAATTAATGCTTTATTAATTCATGGTTTTTAAGGGGCTTATCTCCATGTAAATACTATGGTAGACTACCCAATATTCGCATCGCTCTAATCGCTCGAGTTTCACCGCGGCTGTCAGCTGTGTTTGCTCCTGTCATTCAAACAAGACGCGCTGGAGAGGGGGCGGGGCGTATCTCCATGTAAATCCTATGGGAGATACCAACTACAACAAAATGAACATATTGACCGTGATTTAATTGTAATACACGTTTCAAAGTGATGCCGAAGTAACTACATACTGATACCGGTTAGTAAAAACCATGAATTAATGCTTTGACAAGTCTGCAGACAAGACGGCAGGCGAAAAGCTTTTAAAATGCGTATTTTCTGAATGGAATTGAATCCATCAGGCTAAACTAACCTGTAGCTGCTCCGTCCACACTCACAACAGCGTCATACAGACATAAATAAAGCAGCGGCTGTATTCGCCATGACATAGACAGTCTGTGGTTTGTACTTGTTTAACTTTTGTCCAGTTTCTGAACAGATATGAGGAGCTGTGAGCTCTGAGTGTGTGCTAACAGCTATATGTCCCAACACATCAGCCGTTAGCTGTTAGCACACACTCAGAGCTCACAGCTCCTCATATCTGTTCAGAAACGGGACAAAAGTTAAACAAGTACAAACCATAGACTGTATATGTCACGGCGAATACAGTCGCTGCTTTATTTATGTCTGTATGACGTTGTTGTGAGTGTGGACCAAGCGGCAAACTCTGGGGAAGAGCCGGGACGCCAATGCGGAAGTGCCACAAACTGCAGTTCATATATTGGCCGATAGGCGCTGACTGCAGAAAGGAGCAATTTCCATAGAGCCCCATGTTAAAATGCCCAATTTCACAGCCTAAAAAAACATGTTTCTACCTATGGATCCAATAAATATTATTATGAATATAGTTGGATTCCACCTTCATGATTATGGATCTGTGAGTGAATTGTTTTCTAACAAGACCCTTTTATTTATATTAGGTCTTAAAGTTTTTGCATAAATTAGGGCGTGGTCACTTTGATGGACAGGTACGTGCCTCACTGTCAGCTAACAGCAATTTGTCCACTCTGCTAGGCTACAACGTTAGTTAGTTGTAGTTGCTGTACTTGACCCTTTAGCCGTGTTCGTGGTGATTGTGCCTTTTAGGGAATATTGTTACAAATACCAGACAATTGAAATGTAGTGCTGTGCGCTTGAATGTACTAACAGACCTTCCAAGAAGTCTACTCTCAGCTTTTTTCGGTGAGTAAAATGATAATATTATACATGTTAATCCCGTTAGCAGGTGTTTGTGTGCTTGTTAGTTTAGCTTGTTATGTAGCTTATTATGTAGCTTATTAGCCAGCTAAGGACGTAACCCTTTATACATGTGTATATATATATATATATATACAGTTTAGTTTATGATTCAGCCTTTTATAGTATATGGCTGTGACGCCCATAATGCTAAACGGGAGCAAATGTTAAAAGGGGACCCAATTATCCCAGTGGTGGCCGCCGGAGTCCACGCCGGCCGAAGCTAACGGAGCCGCAGGGGGCTAGCTCGCTAGCGCGTCCCGGCGGCTCCGTTAGCTTCGGCCGGCGGCGGAGTCCGGCATTATAACTGGAGATCAAGGAATGCAGCGAAACGCAGACTTGGTTCGCCTGCAGCCCGCTGTAGTATTAGCTAAATAAATTATGTTGAACAAGGCTTATTAAGCTGAACATCGCCACAATTGTTCTGCTATGTATCGGTACTTATTTTATTTGATTAACGTGTGAAGGACAAGCATTAAAAATAACAACAAATAGCTCATTATCTTGCAGATTGTCTCGTTTGATTATGAATGTAACGTTTATATAGTGGAACTACACTGTTTTATCAAAACCAAAGTGCCACGCAGTAACTTGGTATGCATGTATTTCAGCAGGAAATGTGCATTACCAAATTGGTATCAAATAAACAGTAACACAACAGCATTGGTAACACAACTTCCAAAGTTACAGTAAAATAAAAAGAACCCTGACTCGGACAATACACAATCCAACATGTTCAACAGAAGAGAATAAGTTATATTGTTTGTACACATGGTTCTTTACATATATATCTGTTTGTTTAAAGTGTCCAGGTGATGCAGACAGGCTGGACCAGAGAGTGAGAGACAGAACTGGACTCCTCACAGCAGTGAACTTCAGCACAGGTACAAATACTCTTTTTTCATACTGTACAAAGAATCAAGAAAGATATTGGTTTAAATAAATGAAGTATTGACTTTAATACACTGATATACATTCCATTAAACAATACTAAATACTAGATCACCTACACATCAGTGAAGTTGAGGGTTTTTTCCATGCAAAGGGTTACATTTAGATGTTAACAAGCAATATGACTGTCAGCTTTCTAATTTAATGTATTGAAGGCAAAGCTATTTAACACATAGTGAGAACTGCTATTTATCTCTCAATATTGTCTGTAAAAAACGTGGTAAAAGTTATTCTTTCAGTGAGAGAACAGAGCAAGCTTCTACAGTTGCACTAAGTTTTGATAACAGTTAAATATTATTTTGATAATAAAATATATTTCAATGTTGATGAATTTCATACTGTTCATTCATAATCTGATTGTCTTTGTAGCTCACTGTTGAAATAAAATAAAACATTACAATTACAAAATAATTATATCTACAGCCCCTAAACACAAGCACACCTCTTTCATAAATAACACACTTGTTCTGCAATAATATGTTTTATGTTTCCTGTAATTTTTGTTAGGAAAGGACATGCCTGAAAGACACGACTCAACATTTTCTCCTTCTCTGAGGGTCAAGAAGAACATCCAAGAGGAAAATTAAAAGCTGATGTTATGAGATTTTAAGACCAGTACAGGACATTCACTAAGAAACTACTTTTATTGTGAAGTCAGCTGATCGAATGCACCTATTTCCACATCTACACTCCATCAGCTGATTAATTCTATTTGCCTCACTTCATGAGCTTCACAACATGTACCTTGTACCGCAGAGTTTGCAACGCAAATAAATGGGGCCAATCTTCAGTCGGATGTGAATGTGTAATCTAACATTTTCAGTAAGAATAATGGACAAAAGGAGTGCAAATACAAATTTAATTTATTGAAATGTGAACCAAAAGTTAATCAAACATGTTTTAAATAAAAAAGCACGTATGGACAGAAGGTGTAAACCTATTAAATGTATAAGTAAACACATTTAGTCAAATAAAGTGACAGACTAGGCCTGATCAGGTGGTATCAGCTATGCATGGGCTCCTCCATCAGGCCTGGTCCTCCTCGCTGAGGAAAGACCCTCAGTCCTCTCCGGCCAAACCAACAGACAGGACGTCCATCACACGGAGGTTTCTCCCTGAAGTCTCTGCAGCTCTCTGGACACCACGCTGTCTCAATCCGTCCACACTGAATATGAGAGGGGAAAATGAAAATAATAAATGCTTTAGACAATAAGAAATATAAAGTTGACTGTTGAGTTGCTCAGTTTTTTTAGATTGTCAATACTATTACTGTATAAATAATATCTCAGGTTAAGAGGCACCTTCAAATAAAGATTGGTCTTTAAATACATTTTGTCTTTTGAATTGTTTGTCTAAAGTCAAGGATCTAGAACTGGTACTTATAGTTTTAATGATACAGTCTGGTTACAATGCGGTTTGGAGGAGGCCTCACAGGTAAGAGCACTAACTAGCTACCATCACATGCACCTTAGCTTAACTTAAATGTATTAAACGTATAATTAAGTGATAGCAAAATATAAATAACTAATGTCATGCAAACATATTAATATTTGCTTGATTCCAGTGTTGCATTTAGCACATTGCATACAAACGTTAAGGGATTTTAAGATTCTGAAGTATTATGCTAAAAACTCAATAACTTAGATTATTATTTATAGTTTTGCTGAATAGTTTCATGTCCGCTTACCTTAGAAACGTAAAATGTGACGGCAGTGTGCTGATGGGGAAGCATGTTAGCTTAGCTTCTTAGCTTGAGCTAGCTCTGTTACTTCCCAGCTGGAGGCAGAAGGTCCCGCCTCGGCTCCGCCTCTTTGCCCTTATTTGGAGCAGGATGTAGCAGGCGGGAGTTAGACTCAGACGTCACTGTCGAGCCGTTAGTGGCCGACTCCGCCTACTAAGGGCTTCTCGGCAACTCTGCAGAATCCTATGGGTGACGTCACGGACCCTACGTCCATTTATATATACAGTCTATGGTGTGGACGGAGCAGCTACAGGTTAGTTTAGCCTGATGGATCCGATTCCATTCAGAAAACACGCATTTTAAAAGCTTTTCGCCTGCTGTCTTGTCTGCAGACTTGTCAAAGCATTAATTCATGGTTTTTACTAACCGGTATCATACCTGCCAACCCTACCGATTTGGGCGGTAGTCTACCGCTTTTGACATGTTTCTACCGCCTACCGACTTAGCTGACTCTCCCTACCGATTTTCAATCTTCCCAAACTATAACAAATAAAAATGACACTACATAGACACTGGACTCGACTTTTGGCGGACACCGTTTGCAGCGTGTCTGTGATCCCATCATACAAACAGTCCTCTGTGTTTCAGTCGATCGCGAGATGTGTCTAAAAATAGAACAACAATATTCTGTTTTATCGTTAATGTCCTATAACATAATCTTCCTGTGCCAGAATAATGCACTTGAACGCATCAAAGCTTTGTGATTGGTGTGACCCCATGTATCGGGGCGTGGCTGGTAGGCAGTGGGCAGTGGGCACTAGTTTGCTGTGCAGTCCGCACACACAAGACCACAATTATGGCAGAAGCAAAAGAGCCCAAAATATATAATTTTCACTCCGAGTGGGGAGGATGATTATTTTTGTATCTATTCCAATTCAAAGTCCATCTGTCTCATCTGCAATGCGAGCGTGGCTTTATCGAAGAAGGGTAATTTAGGAGCGGCATTTCAAAACAGTGCACAAACGCTACGAGACGGAATTCCCTCCTAATTCTGTCCTACGCTCCCAAAAGGTGAGGGACCTGAAAGGACAGCTAAATGCACAGCAGTCCATTTTCACCAGGCCCAACAACAAGAGCAAGGCTGCTACCATAGCATCTTATCGTGTCAGTCACGTTCTTGCAAAACACATGAAGTCTGTCAAAGACGGCGAAGTTGTGAAAGAAGCATTCCTGGAGGCTGCCGACGCGCTTTTTGGGGACAGTAAAAATAACAGTAGCATTTCAACAGGTTTTTGATATAATAAAAACTCAAGTTAGATACCGTTATTAATCAGCTGTAAGTTTTAGTTTGTTTGAACTTATTCATTATAATTATTGTACAAAATGGTATAAGAATGCAAACTTTAAGATCTGTTCTGTTTAAATTGATTATAGTCTATTATCAATTCAGAAACTAGTGTTGCTTGCATCCTATTTTAAAGGCATTTCTTTTTATACTCTACTAAAATGCAAAAAAAAGAAAAGGGTTTGATTCTATTAATTTTGTCTTTTTTATTGCACTTTGGCAGCAGATTCCTGTGTAGCTTCAGATCTGAGTTGTCTTATTAGTAAAACTAATTTATACTTTTGTAGCAACACTATTTTTATATAATGGCAAAGAAAGGGTTCAGTCTTTTATTTTTTTCCTGTGTCATATGTGGCAGCACTGTTCAATGTTTCTTGAAAACATTACCCACTGTAGTTTGTGACGTGTGAATAAACTCCCAACTCTGTATCAACAACACTGTTGTGTAACTTCAGTTAAATACTTGTATGTGTGTAGATTAGAAAGAGGTAAAATAAAGGATCTGCAGTATTTTATGAAGTATTAATCGTACAAAGGTCAGTTTTATACAAGTAGAAGTGTGTATTTACCTGGTAGTAGGCTGTCAGTAATGGCTACACCTCTCTATTTGGACTGGTAGATCTCGGCAGACTGGCAACTTTAAAAGTAGCTCTCGGTTCAAAAAAGGTTGGGCACCCCTGATCTACACTGTCAAGGTTCAAGGTTCAAGGTTCTTTATTGTCAAACTAACATAGCTACAGAGTAATTATGTCGTTGAAAATCTTATGTCACAGGCTTCTCCAACAATGCAACTGAAAGAGGACCAGAAACACATTAAAAATATAATAAAATGTGGAGACTTTGGGATATTTATCTCCCATTCTTTTACTTTTCGGGCATTTTACAGACCAAACATGTCGTTGATGTCACTGTTTACTGTTTACCAAACTACCACTTTTTCTGAAAAATGCATAAAATGATGCAATATATGTTAAATACATGGTTTATACATGTGTTTACTGGGGTTCTGATTACCTAATTTGGGCGTGCACATTTGCCGCGCGCAAACCTACCTCTTTTGGATTTGGAAAGGTTGGCATGTATGCGGTATCAGTATGTAGTTACTTCGGCATCACTGTGAAACGTGTATTACAATTAAATCACGGTCAATATGTTCATTTTGTTGTCGAGTTTCACCGCAGCTGTCAGTGTTTACTCCTGTCATTCAAACAAGACGTGCTGGAGAGGGGGCGGATCGATCAGGCTAAACTAACCTGTAGCTGCTCCGTCCACACTCACAACAGCGTCATACAGACATAAATAAAGCAGCGACTGTATTCGCCATGACACAGACAGTCTGTGGTTTGTACTTGTTTAACTTTTGTCCAGTTTCTGAACAGATATGAGGAGCTGTGAGCTCTGAGTGTGTGCTAACAGCTAACGGTTGATGTGTTGGGACATGTTGCGCTGTCGGGTGCTGACCAATCACGAAGCGTCATTTCTTGACTGGCAGCAAAAACAACCAATCACAGCAGTGCTTCTCTGGCTGGCTCTGTCCAATCACAAACAAGAAGTGTTCTCCCTAAAGGAATACCCTTTCCGTCCAATGTGAAATGCTGTGGTGTTTTCTGAAATGCTGCGGCGTTTTGTGAAATGCTGTGGTGTTTTCTGAAATGCTGTTGTGTTTTGTGAAATGCTGCAGCGTTTTGTGAAATGCTGTGGTGTCTTGCACTTCCGGGCCACCGTAGATTCTGTGTTGAAAAATGTATATCTTTAAAAACTGCGTTGGTATATTAGGGCGGGCCATACTATTTTGTTTTTGTAAATCGATCGAGAGGGGTGTTCAAATAACGTATTTTGGTGTGTAGAACACACATCTATTTAGATGTATTTATTTTGAAGTTGTTGCTATGGAAACAAAATGACGGAGAAAAAAGTAATATCTTCTACATATAATAACGGACAAAGTAAAGAATGAAGTGTATGTTTAAATGTTAGCATCCCCCGAAGAGGCTCAAGCTCTTACGTTGAGTCTGGAGTTTCAATACATTCGGAATTTGACCGTGTAAAATGTCCTCTTGGGTTACCGTACAGCCAATGCGTGACGTCATTGGTAAGCGTAACGGACCCCGAACACATATGGTAGGCCGAACACATATGGGCTGCGTTTCACTTCTCTTATTTTTCATTTCCTCGCTCCTCGGTCTCGGTCTCACCGGAAGTTGATTTGTCTGCGCCATCTTGAGTAGCGTCCCAATGGCCTTATTTTTGCCGGAGGAGCGAGGAGCGAGGAGCGATAATGGAGGAGCTATAATCGAGGAACCACCAGACCATCCTTCGATGAAATCCTCAGACACTCGCCCCGCCCCCTTACTGTGTATCGCTCACTGATTGGACGATGCAGCGCATGCACTGATCTGATGCTTCTTGACATGAGAGCAGTTTCCCAGCGGAGTGAAGAAAACACATGAAACTCACGGGACTCACTCCTCAGTTTATACTGGGTTTTGTTTCAATGAATGCATCATTCAGTTACAAATATGTGATATATCTGAACAACTAAGTGGTGAAAAATCATTTTATTCATTTATTGGAAACATTTTCATGATCGCTTTTTTCGTTTTACATTTTCATTTATTGTCATTTCCATTCAGTCAGTCATTAAGTGCTATTTAACATGTTAATGTGCTACATATCCACACAAACAGACAAAGTGTGCAATACAATGAATGTTAATCTAACTGGGTTTTGATAGATAACACATATCTCTCTTTCTTCTCTCAATTATTTTATTTCTATTGTGCACTCTAATCAATATTCATCCAACTATTGTTCGTTTATACATTTTAAGAATGGCGTTTATCTTTTTTGAGAATGAGTTCTTATTTGATTTAATTTATTTGGGTCTACAACAGATGATACACATGTTTGTGTCAATAAATGTGTACTAACAGAGGCGGGGGTGTTTGTGAAAATAACGGGGACAGAGCTGCTGTCAGACGATCAGCTGTGCGGCGTCATCACAAACGGACGTCGCTTCACGTGACGCTCCGGAAGAAAGGACGTCCCATTGCTCTTAAAACTCATTTCCCTGCTTCTCGTGGTTTCCTTGCGTCTCTCCATGCTTCCCTGGTGGGAGGGACTAAACGCAGGGAAACGACGCAAGTGAGGGACGCAAGGAATCCATTTAACCGAAGTGAAACGCAGCCACTGCATCGTCCAATCAGTGAGCGATACACAGTAAGGGGGCGGGGCGAGTGTCTGAGGATTTCATCGAAGGATGGTCTGGTGGTTCCTCGATTATAGCTCCTCCATTATCGCTCCTCGCTCCTCGCTCCTCCGGCAATGGCGCAGACAAATCAACTTCCGGTGAGACCGAGACCGAGGAGCGAGGAAATGAAAAATAAGAGAAGTGAAACGCAGCCATGGTACTTACAGCGGATCGCAAACAGCTTTTGGTTGCATACCGCTGTCAGTACCATATGTGTTCGGGGTCCGTTACGCTTACCAATGACGTCACGCATTGGCTGTACGGCAACTCAAGAGGACATTTTACACGGCCATATTCCGAATGTATTGAAACTCCAGACTCGTAAGAGCTTGAGCCTCTTCGGGGGGTGCTAACATTTAAACATAGCCTACTACACACTTCATTCTTTACTTTGTCCGTTATTATATGTAGAATATATTACTTTTTTCTCCGTCATGTTGTTTCCATAGCAACAACTTCAAACAGGAAGTTAACCTAAATTGCATTTAAGACACTGCAACGAAAGTAACAAAAACAATGTAAAATCCTTTCCCGTTTCACAGAACACAAATTGGGTTATTTACATAATTATGTTTACACTGTCGATTGTTATTTTTTAACATTCAAACATAAAAAATAACAATCGACATTAATCTGAACGAGGGAGGTGATTTATTATCATTACAACGTAATTAAATCCCGAACATTTAAATATTAATATGGTGAAATACATTCTTAGAATAAGCGAGAAATTGATTTAACTCCTGTTTGACAATAACTGTGAATTTCTTTCCTTTTATTTAAAATTAGAAATCAAATTTGATCATACACCAGGGCGGATCATACTCAGGTGCTAACATGAATCAGAAGGAAATCCTAACATGGGGGTGTCTAAATGATGTGTTTTTTTATGGGGAATTCAAATATGAGCTTATTTTTAGGATAACTCTAACCTACATCGTTTTGTATTTCTCAATTGACAATTTTACCCTTTCGAACCTCTATATAAGAAGTAAAAGATATAAGGGAAATAATTTATATTGACAAAGCCAAATCATTTAAAAATATTTATTAACAGGTGAACTGCATATATATAACTGGATAAGATTACAAAGATCAATCTTCTGACTGAACTTTGCCAAAGTCCTGCTTTGACTCATTCTTGGACATCAGTCTCCTGCTAGTGTCCTGAGCTCTGATGCCTCCATCCCTCTTTTCCTGTGAGAAGTACTTAGCAGAAGCCTCGGTCACCATTTTAACAACCCCCTCAATGCTTTGAGTATGGCAAGGCCAGTTGAGTACCTCCATGGGGGTTTTGAAGACGTTTTTCACCTCCGAGGTGCTTAGCAAGCAGGTGAGTGGCTCTGACACACCTTCTGACCAGCTGATCAAGTCCCCAATGCTGGAAGCATCACAATTGATGTGAGGTGTCCTTCTGGTCCTGACAGAGGAGTCCCCCAGCTGAGTGTATGGGTCCCCATCTCCCCTAATGGCCAGGATTCTCTCCACCCCCTCAATTCCTTCCTTCTGATCCTCAGAGCACAGCAGTGTTTGGAGGATGGCTTCACTGTGGGCATACCAAGCAGATCTTCTCACAGTTGACATCACAAGGTCCAGCACCTCCTTCCTCTGGGACTTGAGGCAGTCCAGCTGAAACAGGATGTGCCTAGGCCCTTCGATCCAGGAGTGCTTGACCTTCACGTTAAACCAACATGGATAATAGTGTTCTTCTTTGATCTTTGCAGGAAAAGATTGGTCACTGCCCTCAGCTTCCATCATCACATTGGTCAGGTCAATCCGCCCATCAAAGAGGATGCAGGAGATCCCCCCCATCTCCCTGCACCTCTCCTCAAACTCTTCTCCCAGCTCTCTCATCAACTTTTCCTGTGCTCTCTTGACCTTGTTCTTATAAATCACTTTACTTGTGTTGTCTTCTGTGATGATTCCTGCACCAATCAGAGCTGCAGTTGGTCTCAGCCCTATGCCATACCTCACACTAGCAAGCGCAATATTTGGAATATCATCGTTTTTCTGTACTTTTGTTGAAGCTGTAGGCTCAGGTTCAGTTTCAGGGAAGAGCTCAACTTCAGGGACAAACTCATCTTCAGCACCACTCTCCAGATCCTCATCACCATCTGCCAAAAACCTCTTAACATCCTTCCTGGCTGCCTTGTCTGCTGCTGCAGCATTTCCCTCCTTGCTCCTTCTCCTTTCCTCAGCCATGTTTTCCATCCCCTGCCTTTCCAATGTCCTCACCTGTCTCTTGTGCTCCTGCAGATCAGGGGCCCCCATTTGGTGGGGTCCTTTACTTCCAACCTTCTCTTTCTGTCCCTTGATGTATGAAAGTAAGATCTTTTAAAGGAATCCTTTGGCATCAAGTTTGCCCTTCCCAAGGGAAAACTTCACTGCCTGATTCGACCTCTTTGAGCTTGGACATGATGGTCACCTTTTCATTAATAACAAGTGGCTTGAAAAGAGCATTCGCTTTGCTCCACTGACCAATCAGACCAGGGAAGATGTCACCCACCAGCTGGTCCACTAGTTCCTCCTGCCATCTTTACTTTGATCCCTCAAGTAGATGCCATACCTCAGGATATCCCTCACCGTTGGCAGTTCAGACACCAACAGCTCTCGCCCAGTGCCAACAAGATTACTCAAATGAGAAGTAGATGTTGCCCTTGTTTTTGATGTAGGTTAGGTTTATCAGAATTTTAAAATGTTTGTGTTCCACACACCAAAATACGTTATTTGAACACCCCTCTCGATCGATTTACAAAAGAAAAATAGCATGGCCCGCCCTAATACACCAACGCAGTTTTTAAAGATATACATTTTTCAACACAGAATCATTTACCAAATTACACCATATCCAATCATTTTACGAGTCAGAAAATGCTATCTGTTCATTGCAGTTATTGTTTATTGAATTAGATTACCATGAGCTCAACATAATTATGGAGAGTACAAGTCCACAGCCAAGAAAATGTTATTTGCATGTCATTTTATTTATGAATATGGAATTATGGAATTCTAACACTGGAGTTTGTTATTATTTACTGTAACTTTATCATTCTGCTTCAGTTTGTGGGCTACAGCCAGTTTATGTTAGCAGCACGTTAACAGCTTCATCCTCTGAACGTGTGTACTGTCTGTTCAAAAAACTGCAGGAACCCAGAACATAGACAAAAAACATAACCCCCTTCACATCTCAACTATTGTAACGGGTCCCTGATATGACCACAGTAGCAGTGATGATACCTGTATTAAGCACCTTGCAGATCGCTTCTGATTGTTTTATTGCACAACAAAATCTGGCATATTAACTTTCTCTTCTATACATTTCAGTTCATTAACATTCTTTAATCAACACTTCACTTTCCTGACACAGTTCCATACATTCACTGTCAGTTACCCTTTTCTGTGATAAACACATATTTCACTTGAATTTCACATTCAGTAGACATTTATTGTACCTTAAATACATTTTTCCACAGTATTAAATACTACTCTTCTAAAAACTTGAAAGTAGCATAGTAGCCCTTTAAACTGTCATGTCGAGCATTAACTGCAAGTCACTAAAATGCATAAACTGGAGAATAATTATGTTACAAGTATTACAGAAAACATATCCAAGTGTAACAAACATCCAGTATTAACCTTAATGTTTTTTACTAACAGTAACCAACTAATAATTTTCATAAAGTGCATATTTATTCCAAACTCACAATATATATATCCTTCCAGTAATAAAACGTAATGCACAATGGTACACAGTATCCAACTCTTTAGGCACTAGTCAGAGGCATTCATGTAAAGCAGATCACCAGAATCCAATACTGGTAAAAACGTTGCAGAGATCAAATGTTTCCTTGTCTGAAAGGAGAAACCTAATTTTAAAACAACATTTCAGTGTGTGACTTGAAAGATAAGTTCTGATCAATAATAAAACCTAGATATTTGTATGTAGTGACCCTTTCAATGTCAGTCCCTTGAACAGTACAAATGTTGGGGAGAAAAGAAGTTAACTTTTTGCCATTTGAGAATATCATGAGTTTGGATTTGTCTGCATTTAATACTAACTTGAGTTGAGATAAATGGGATGGAATAACATCAAAGGCAGACTGGAGGAAATCAAGACTTTGCTCTACAGAAGAGGATGAACAATAAATAACAGTATCATCTGCATAAAAATGGAAAGCAGCATTTGATAAATTATTACAGAGATTATTTACATATATGGTGAAATAATTGGTCCTAATATGGAACCTTGGCGCACACCCTTTGCTATAGGCAGGAACAATAACAATACATGTATTGGACATATTCAGTGTGCAGGAGCCTTCAGACATAAACTGGAGAATAATTATGTTACAAGTATTACAGAAATCATATCTAAGTGTAACAAACATCGAGTATTAACCTGGCGCGTGTGGCGCAGTGGATAGAGCGTTGGTGTTCGGATCAGGGGAGCACAGGATCAAACCCCACTGCAGTCAGCATGTCGTTGTGTCCCTGGGCAAGATAGTTCACCCCAAATTGCTCCTGTGGGGATTGTCCACAGTATTGAGTATGTAAGTCGCTTTGGAGAAAAGCGTCTAACAAGTGACATGTAATGTAATGTAACCTGGCTTGGTTGAAAGCCCACTCACCACATCAAGGTGCAGGTAATGGGTGGGAAAATCTGTGTGTGTGTGTGTGTGTGTGTGTGTGTGTGTGTGTGTGTGTGTGTGTGTGTGTGTGTGTGTGTGTGTGTGTGTGTGTGTGTGTGTGTGTGTGTGTGTGTGTGTGTGTGTGTGTGTGTGTGTGTGTGTGTGTGTGTGTGTGTGTGTGACTGACTAAGGCCAGCGTCCAGCCACAAGGGAGTGTGGGAGTTCATACAGACAATCCTGCTGATCTGAACTCTCGGAGGGGAAAACCTCCATGTCCCTGAAAACAAACATGAAAGGCTCCTTAGCGTCAAGGTCTTCTCTCTCCAAGGCCTCCTTCTTCATTAATTGCAGTGACAATTTAGTCTATTCTGACATTTGTTTGTGTGAGTTCATCTTTACCTATGATATCTGGTTGCAGAAGGGACTGCAATAGCCTGGATGTTGGTCATCAGAGTAGATGCCTATCAATTCTCCTCTTTTACCTGTCCCAACATATCCTATGAATAGAGAAAGAAAATATTGTAATGACACATAAACAATATTATCCAGAATAAGAAGTCTACCTGGTTTGCAGTTTTTGTATAGCTCCAAGCATCCACGGCAGGTGTCAATAGTGTACATGACGTTGAAATCCTCTTTGTATGAAGCAGAGAACCAACTCCATGTAGCAACACCTGTGTAAAACAAGCCACATTTCAATAGAGCCAGTACAAATATGCAGACACCACAGCTGTTGTATACTGCTGCACCTTCACTGAATCACTTACTCTCAAGCCAGCAAAAGTGGGCCCCTCTTCTGAAAGACACAGTGGACATTGTGTCTCTGAAGGTGGTACACACTAGAGCGAGTGTTGAGTACACTTTGTCACCTTCCTGGAGAACCATTTTCATCAGAATGTCCGAAAGAAGACAGTTTGGCAGCTGTGAAGTATTGGTCAGACTAGATCAAACATATTTAACAACACATTGACTAGACTGTTGCCAGCACAATCGAAATACCAAGATTCTTTGGGCTTCAGGTAGCAAAAATACACATTTTTAATATTAATGTTGAATATATCACACACATTTTTCTTATGTTTTGTTATTCTTCTCCTTGAGGTAAAAAACAGCTATCAATAAAGTTAACAAAAGCAGTGAGACATAATAGTTGGAAATTCTGCCGTGATCACAGGTCGTTTTTTAAACAAAAAACAGTTACTGCTTAACTGAAAATATATTACCTCCAATATGAAGCACATGTCGGACTTCTGAAACTGGACCTTTGAAGGAAAATATAAGGTGTGGGTCATGTGATTGTTTAATTACATGTGTATACAATTATCAATATTGATATGTATGCATGTGTTAAATAATCTGGATTGTTACATTTGTTTATCACAAACAGGAGTGTGCCTATCGGCCTCATGCTCACCTCATGTTCTGTCTTTCGCTTCTTTGGGACCCTGTACACTGGCTCCAGTGCCCCTTTGAGCAGCTCTCTGGCCTCATTGGTCCAGTAAGAAAACCTCTGTCCATGGCTATAAAAATCATATAATATCAGGATGAAAATGTAAATCAGTGTCAAAGAAACTGTTGTCTATAAAGTAACATTTAAAAGGTATGATTTACCCTTCAATCTGGTACCGTTCCATCAGCATAATGCACCACCATTTCCGGATCTGTGCTATGTCCCGCTAAAAGAAAATGTAACAATAATAAAGTTGAAAATGAATGGAACCTCATCATTTGTCTACTCAATGTTAGCCCTTCCCCCTGAAATACTAACTCAGAGAATAAATACTGACCTCGGTAAACCAAAGTGGAGCATCTGTGCTGAAGTTGAGTGCATACTGTGAAAGGATAAAGATCTGTGAAGTTATGAGTTTCAAAAATTAACAAAACCCCTTAAAAAGTGTCAAGAGAGGAATTGACCATCAGTATGAAGACACCACAGTCATTGCCCGTGGTTTGGTGAGGCAAACCCTGTAAGAATTGTGAATATAACAGTGATGTGCATGGTCAAAGGGAAAATAAAGACATGTGAAAGCAGGTGTATGAGATGGTGGACAAATGTACCTTGACGTCTCTGCCGAACTTTATTGTCCACTGACCTGGAGCAATGCGGTGCGCTAGGTCACTGTCAAAAGAAATTATAAGACATGGGAATTGATTTGGTGAAGGAACGCTATACTCAATATAATTCATGTTTTTGGATTTCCTTACATTGAACTATTGCATGCCTTAAAAGAGGAAAGTTATGAAAGCCACTGAACGGGGCTAAAATAAAACAAACAAAAAGACGTTTACCAGCCTCTGAACAAAGCTGAACTTGAAAACAACCTTTGAACAAGGCTTATAACAAAATGAACATTATAATTCATAGCATCCTGTTGCAGACTTTCTTTTTTGGTTCCACTAAGGACACACCAGACTTTGTGGAAATGGAGATATATTATAAATGAATTTGATCAGAATCAGACCCCTGGTCTACAAGAGTGTTACTGCAGTATTAGAATACTATAAACTATTTAGAATTCCCATACAAGCCACAAAACGGGGCTGGGTAATCATGTTACAAAAACCTAAAGATGTCCTTGTACAAACTGTCACCAAAGCCATCTGGCTTAAGAGGGTCGAGCAAATAAAACACTCTCTTTGCTGGCTTGATCTCCTGTCAACCATTTACAAAACAGCTGAAATTAGACATAATCCAACACCAGAAGAAAACCACACAGCACAACTTGTGTTCATTTTGTACCAGCTGGTGAGATCATTTGGAACAGACTCACGCAAAGCAAATAGTGATCTGCCTTTCCTTGCTGCCGACTCCAGGCAGGGATGAAAATCATGTCCTTGGTGGCCAAGTGGTCAGCCTAGCATTTTAAACAAGGGATTTTAAGTTGCTGTATATCAATGTCAAGCAACATAGAAGGTCTCAAGCAACAGGAACTTACTGGAAAACTGGCCAACGCGTCGGCTGTTTTGGACTTCCAGGTAGGAACCACATACATGTCCACGATGTATATATCTTTGCCCTATATTGATAGTTTTCCAAAATAAATGAAATCTTCATAGAAGTATGTTCAACAACAAGAGAAAACCACACTTCACGAGATTGGAGTTTCACCACTAAACGGCTATTTAGAAAATATGTGTTATTCAAAAGAAAAAAGCAGGCCAATGATGTCTGTTGAAAACCGTACATGTCTTTGGGTGGCTTCTTGTACCATCTTCAGGCACGTGTTTCCAATCTGAAACAGTAACAACAGTAAGTTACCTGTGCCATTTATTTGAGACAAGATAAAGTTGTCAGGAAAGCTCTAGTATACCTACATTTGACTCCATGCACTGAGGAAGACCCAGGCTCTAAAAGTCCTCTCTGGTCAGGCACACATCACCCTCCTTTACAATGACCTCTGCTCCAGGCCTATTGTGGTCTAGCACATAGCTGAGCTGCAAATAACAGATTGCAAAACATACTTCAAGCCAATAGAAAACATATAAAAATTCAAATCAAAACAATGCACCTCCATCACTGTGCATGAAGTAAACATATATCTACCAGCATGTCTTGAATTGGATGTAGTTCCTTTGCGTATTTCGCACCAGAGAGGGCATACTGGTGGTCAGCAACTGATCCCTCCGAATCCAACTTCGGTTCAGCTGTTATTAGATACAAAAAATAAACAGTATTATTCAAGTACCACACATGAAGTATACCTAAAATGTGTCCTTGTATTGATAATCAAAATACCTCTCAACGTAGGCCTGATAAAGGGCTTCAGCTGAGACACATTCACACCCAACAGGGTTGCCACACCCTTGTTGGTGATTGAGGAAACCACATAAGGCCCAAACCAGTTGCACTCCAGTTTTCCACCTTTTCGGCCCTCCTTCCTCTTATTCGCTCTCAGGACCTCATCTCCAACATTAATCAGGAAAGATTTCACATTCTTTCCATTGCGTTTTTCAAAACAGATTTTTTTGTCTCTGTTGTGCTATCTGAATGTTCTGGTAAATCTGAGAAAGATATGTAACAGTTATCATTTACAGTCCTTAACATACGCTTGCATTTTTTAGGAGTTATTATGTTTTAAATATTGCCATTTTATTTTCACCTTCGAGTGCAAATCTGCAATGGTTGCAGCCTTTGCCTCAAGCTGCTGTTCTGCCTCATCAGCAGGCACCAAAACAGAGGTATCATCCCCGTCATTGTGTGTTGCATTTAGTAAACCTGGGACGCGAGGGTGCCTCCCAAACTGGGCAAAATAGGGCGTGCACTTGGTTGACCTCTGAAAACATAAAAATTCCCTTTTAGTATCTCTGTTGAGTATTGTTTCCATCTGCATTTGTTACAACATTGTACCTGCTTTGAGGTGTTAATGCTCGCCACAATGCCCCTCAAGTGTACATCCCAGTCATTCTGGTCCTCTCCGCAGTACTTAGCAAGGGCTTTTTTAATTGTTTGGTTTGCACACTCATCTTGGCCATTGCACTGGGGATGGTAAGCTGAAGTGATGCAGTGTTTTACAGCCAGTGCATCGAAAACACCACGGTTGACCTGCAGATGGTTTAGTGTACACCAATTACCCTGAAAAATTGTATTACATTGTTACACATAACACATACACTGTATTAGATAGATTATTGTACCTCATTCACACATGCCCATCATGATAGTACCTTTTGCCCTTAGCAGTGGAGGGAAGTGGGCCAATGAGATCCACATCAAGGACAGTCCATGCCTCAGGAACATGAATCGGATGCAGTACGGGTGCAACCGTTTTAATGGCCTCATGTGGCTGGCAGCGGGGACACTCATCAACCTTAGCAAATATCATACATTTTTAATCAGCAAAACAAAAAACTTTAGGTATAAAAATGATAGAACAGAGAAAACTTTCAGAGGAGACAGAATTAAACTGTTCAAGTTCTGAAATATGTTTTTAGACAGCTCTGTTTCAATGTACACATACAACACATGTATGTAGATCAATAATCAGTCAGTCAAAAACTCCCACCCATTTCTTCACATCTTCCCGCATAGTGGACCAGTGGTACGTTGCCAAAACCTTCTCGGTGGTGCGCCTTCTCCCTGCATGACCTCCGGAACCCAGGTTATCATGGCACTCCTTCAGGACATCGATAATTCGGTCCTTGGTGCACACAACCAACCTTTCACTGCCCTTGCATGTGTAGTACAAATCTCCAGCTGGCACATCAGGAACAAAAAAAGAATCATTTAGAAGTGTGTAGAGATGACATTATGACTAAAAGCTGTTCAAGAAATCCAGTGGCCTTGATAAGTTGCAAATAGGGTTTAGACGTAACAACTACAGTAATAGTGTGTATACTAATGAAAAGAAAAAGGAGAAACAAGCTGTGGAGTCCTTGCGATTTACTGAAAAATGTTGGAATTGCAATATGATAAACCATTAGAGGTATGATCACTTTTGCACCAAAAAACACCATTAGATAAATCGATAGATATATACTATTGATCCCTAAAAGTAAAGGGAAACATATTACATGAGATATAAACAATATAAAAGATTCTGGATCATTTAAATGTTCTAAAAAAACTACAAAATACTTCAGTTAGGCCTAGTAAGTAGCAGGAATATGTGCTTACACTACAGGAGCAAATGATGTCACATGCACAGGGGGTGTATACCTCATAATAAAAACGTATGTTCATGACTTAACCATGGTCTTATTCTGTTACTTACCTTTGATCAGGTATTTTTTTGATGCCCTCCGAATGAACGCCTTCCTTGTATCAGGCTTTTCAGCGGCGATGGTGAGATTGTGGTAACCACCACTGAGCACATAGTGCTTTATCTCTGTATAAAAACTCTCCATTTCTCTCAAAGTTAAGAACAAAAGAAAAATGTCGTATATATACCTATTTCATACATACTTTTTTTTGATAATCTATTATATTGTGTTATTTAAAGATGGAAAAATGATCTTTTTGATAATATAATAATATATAAAAGTATATCATATTGATATATAATCAGTGGCGTTTTTATATGTACAAAAGTGGTGGGGCACAAAAAACGTAGATGTCTATATATAAGCTTCTGCAGTGACGTGCAGTGAGGTTCATGGCTGGTGAGGCACTGGCACTGACTCTTCAGGTTTACAAATATTATATTTTGACCTAAACCAAAATATAATATTATTTTCAAAAGCTTTTTTTGTCTGATGCTTCGATTAATTTTAAACAGACAGTTCAACAAAAGGATACCCAAAAAATGTAATTTTATCATTTAAATATTGAATTGTTCTCTCTTAGTAAGATCCCATTTTCAATAAAATTGCGGTCTTACCTTGACTTGAAGATGAAGTCCATTTGCCTATCCTTCTGGACAAAAATGTCTATAACTTTTTTGTAAAAGTCCTCCTTATGTTCTTGTAGTTTCAAAAGTCTATCATAAATCTAATCCATAGATTTATGATAAAAAAAATTATAAAAGTAGGGTAGACATGTGGATGTTATCCGGCTGATCAAAACGTGCATTTATCTAACAGGTACGTTTCCCACAGATCTTATTTCCAGCTATTTTCTAAAATCCTCTGGAGAAATCTCATTGCTTTTTTGTCGAGGGAAGCCATGCGCAGCTTACTTCCTGGTTTTAGGACGCGTCACTGCAGCTCTCTCGTCTCCTCTTCACACACCACACTTTTCGCGGCACACGTACTTACAGCCAATCAGCTCTGAATTATTTGAGATGACGTATGGTGGGGATGGTAGCTCCATGCCCCTCTGGTCATTATTTTTTTGCCACACACATTTCATTACAAAATACTCTGAGCATGCGCAGTGAAGTTTTTACAGTCACCGTTGACTTCACAGTGAGAGGGAGGGGCATAATCAGGTTTTGTCCCACATGGCTCTAAACAGCTCAATAGGCACACACTGTGACTGTAGACACACTAATTAGAAGAACACAGACTAAAACAGCAATGTACAGACGAATCAGATGATTAAACATGATCTTAAAATATATTTTATATATTTTTTTATTTTTTTTTTTGCATTTTTGTAATCATTATTTGTAATACTTTCTGCTGACACTAGGTGGGGCTGTGCCCCACCTGCCCCTAATGACCAGTCGCCACTGTATATAATATATAATTTTTTGATAATATATAATATAATCAAATATAACAATCAAAACGAAATAAGTAGTAGTAAGTATTAGGGCTATACTGGCACTTGTAAGCATTAACTTTAATTAATTTAAACAGAAAATATGTGCCACATGTGGCGGGAACATATCTTATATTCTTCTTACCTTCGATTTCTCTTATTCTTCTCCTTCTCTCTCTCTACCTACACTCATTCGTCTTTTGGTCAGACCCCCGGTATAGAGTGGCGAAGTCACGCCCATCTACTTCCGCCCCATGGGACTCTAGTCAGCGCCCCTGGGTAAATTACCGTGCAGCCAATCACAATGCGTGACGTCATTGGTAAGCGACGGACCCCGAACACATATGGTAGGCCGAACACATATGGTACCTACACCGCCACTGTACAGAGTGTGTGTCATCATGTCATCCCTCTAATAAACCAGCATATCGAAAACATAAAACTAAGAAACCATCAAATAAATACAACAAAACAAAAACAAAAAACAAATCATCCATGATCTATTCTAACCCTAATGTTAGATTATTTTCCCTTTCCCAGTTTCCCTCAGAAAGGTGAACAGTGCCTTTCTGGTAGCTCTTTCTCCTTCTCCTTCTGTTCCCAGAATACCAGCTCCACTCCCTCTCTGCCTCTAAAACTTGATCCCTTCATTTTCCTCTTTCAACTCTATAGGTGACACAATGTAACAAGATATGTTCCACATTTCCCCTCACTTTTCCCCATGACATACAGAGTACCATTCAATGCAGTGTGATTTAGTCTGAGCCTAGCTATGATTTCCTCCCTTCTGTTTCTTTCTTTATAAATATTCATTGTAATTGTCTTTTGAACTTGATGATACTCTTTGCCTTTCTGGTCTTCCTCCCACCTTTTCTGCCAGATCTCCATCCCTTTCTTCTTAATCACTGCTTTCCTTCTCCTTCTCCAAGTTGAACTGGTAATGTGATTTCCTTTTGGAGTGCACTTTTTGCTAATCTATCAGCACACTCGTTCCCTTTGACCCCCTCATGTGCACACTCGTTCCCTTTCACCCCCTCATGAGCACACTCGTTCCCTTTCACCCCCTCATGAGCACACTCGTTCCCTTTCACCCCCTCATGAGCACACTCGTTCCCTTTCACCCCCTCATGAGCACACTCGTTCCCTTTCACCCCCTCATGAGCACACTCGTTCCCTTTCACCCCCTCATGTGCACACTCGTTCCCTTTCACCCCCTCATGAGCACACTCGTTCCCTTTCACCCCCTCATGAGCACACTCGTTCCCTTTCACCCCCTCATGAGCACACTCGTTCCCTTTCACCCCCTCATGAGCACACTCGTTCCCTTTCACCCCCTCATGAGCACACTCGTTCCCTTTCACCCCCTCATGAGCACACTCGTTCCCTTTCACCCCCTCATGAGCACACTCGTTCCCTTTCACCCCCTCATGAGCACACTCGTTCCCTTTCACCCCCTCATGAGCACACTCGTTCCCTTTCACCCCCTCATGAGCACACTCGTTCACTTTCACCCCCTCATGAGCACACTTGTTCCCTTTCACCCCCTCATGAGCACACTCGTTCCCTTTCACCCCCTCATGAGCACACTCGTTCCCTTTCACCCCCTCATGAGCACACTCGTTCCCTTTCACCCCCTCATGAGCACACTCGTTCCCTTTCACCCCCCCATGAGCACACTCGTTCCCTTTCACCCCCCTCATGAGCACACTCGTTCCCTTTCACCCCTCATGAGCACACTCGTTCCCTTTCACCCCCTCATGAGCACACTCATTCCCTTTCACCCCCTCATGAGCACACTCGTTCCCTTTCACCCCCTCATGAGCAGGCACCCAGCAGAACTGCAGATCTATGCCGCCTCTGTGAAGTCTTAACAGGCTGTGATTGATTTCTATGAGTATGTCTTCTCTGGCAGTTGTTGACTGTATGCTTTGTAAACTGGATAATGAATCTGTGCATATCACCACCCTATCTGGTCTGACCTCTTCCACCCACTGTAATCCTATTACTACTGCCAGCATTTCTGCTGTGTACACTGATAGTTGATCTGACGCTCTTTTTGATATCGATATTTTAAATTCTGGGATATATATACCAATTCCAACACACTCTTCCCTGTTCTTAGAACCATCTGTGTATATTTTGAGGTAATTGTGATAATTACTCCTGAGGTACAAACTTGTTTTGAATCCTACTACATTTATTTGCCACTCTCTTTAATTTTCTACAATACTCACATCTATATTTACCATTGGAAAAAGCCATGGGGGTACACCAGTGAATGGATTTGATGGTGAAAACTCTAACTCATGCCGTATGTCCTTGTTTTTCCTTTACTTGTCCATCCTAACCCACGCCCCTGAAACTTGGAATATTCCCAGCACTCCTGTAATGTTTTGTTTGTGACATTTCCTTCCCCACTTCCTTTTAACCTGACCCAATAAGCAATGGAGTCTCTCCTGCTTCAACTAAAAGAAAGAAATGTCCCTGTAAGGGATTAATAAAGTGTTTCTTCTTCTTCTTCTAATATTGCATTAGTAGGGGTTGACTTAATTGCACCTATACACAACCGTAACGCTTTATATTGTAACCTATCAATTTTTAGTAATGACGTTTTTGCTGCTGCTGCATATATTATACACCCGTAATCCAGAGTTGTCTCATAACTGCCCTATAGATGTCGATGAATGCCTGTTTGTCTGCCCCCCAGTCACATCCAGCCACTGCTCTTAATAGGTTCAACACTTTTTTGGATTTTGTTTCCAAATGTTTAATATGAGTTTTCCATGTACATTTCTATCTAACCATAGCCCCAGATATTTAAATTCATTGACCTCATTCATCGGCTTTTCATATAATGTAAGCTTCTCAGTCTCCATCTTACGTTCATTTGTAAATTTCATGAAGCCAGATGTGCTTGCTGACAGCTTGAAACCCCAGTTGTATGACCACTTCTCCACTTTCTTTATAGCTTTCCCTATCTTTTCAAACACATATGGAACATTTCTTCCCCGTATCCATATGGCCCCGTCATCTGCATATAGCGCAGATTTGATGCATCCATCCAAATTACTAAAAATGTCATTTATCATAACGTTAAATAATATCGGGCTGATTGAACTCCCTTGAGGAATACCATTTTCTATACTGCACTCTTTTGAAACCTCTGCCCCAGCGCCATATAGAGAGAGAGTTATGACAGCGGAAGTCCAAAATGCTTGATCGTCACGTGGTTCAGGGAGAATCAATAGTTCCCCGGAAGTTCGTGGCGGGACATTTGAATGCACGATTACCGGAGATAGAACTACGATTTTTGGTAATAAGCAGTGAATAAAGGTTTTGATTTGCAATATTTATACAACATACCGATGTGTATGTATTTACATCAATATGTTTTAAAAATAAAATAGAATCTGCTAATATTTATGGATAATATTAGGAATAGTGTGAACAGCTAGTTTACTTGTTAACATATACATGTTAGGCTGTTGCCTTGGTTACAGAGCCTGTTGCTGTTGTGTATTGCTTTGAATTATTTAAAACATATTATCTTCTTAAACAGGTATGGTAGTCAGGTGCATTACTTCCTAATGTTTATTGATATATTTAGAGGGAGGGGATGGCAAGGAATGCTTCAAAATTTAGATTAGATTAATTTCTACCATTTTTTAAATTCATGGTGGTTTCAGTAATCCCATGGTACTTGAGGACATAAGTAATCTAAATGACTAATGTACTCTTTATGACTTTCAGAAAGGACAGGAGACCAACAGGTGACTATCAATGGACTAGCAGCAACACGATGACGTTAAAAGTGTTGTTTTAGGAACATCCATTGTAAATACATGGAATTCAATAAATACGTGAGGTAATCATATCTTTCACAAAACGAAGACCACACCATTGGGAAGCTTAATGTCTGTTTAATAAAAATAAGGAACAGGGAGAGGCTTGCAAAACTCTGGGAGTTGAGACTCAGGTGCAGGGTGAGGGTCTCATTGCAGGTCTTCAGGCTCCATTGAATCCCCCTGGGGTTCTTGTGCTGAAAGAGGGAGGCAAAGACAGGAGAAATGGTTAGATACTTCTAGCAACCTATATGATGGGAAATTGCTGACCTATTTTAAACTTACCTTGTGTTTTCACTCTCACTTAAGTCCCTCTCCCTTTGCCATCAATCCAAAATCAGCTGAGCTGCAACACAATACAGACAGGTAATAATCAACAGAATCACAAGGACATTATATGGCTCTGCTAAAAACACTCACCCATAAGTTACGTTTTTGTTTACTGTTTGGAAGTCTCAAATATGCACTCTAAATCCATATCAATAGCGATGTATCACAACAATAGCTCTCTTCCTTATTATTGTGTAACGCAGCCGCGGCGTTATGGGTGGGCCTACTGGGCCTAGGCCCACCCACTCTGTCACTGGGCCCACCCATTCATTGATCAAAAATGACTGGGCGAAAATATAGTTTCCAACATTTTATAAACTAACGATTACATAATAAAATAAGAGCAAACATGTGTTTCCCTTTAAAAAAAACGTAGAAAATTAAAAGCAACATGAATTAATGTAATCAGGCAACGTAAAATGTGAATTTGGACCGAACTCATAGTGGAAGCCCGGGAGCAAACACATCGTAGAACGTCTCGCGGGCGCGCGCAGATGAAGGAGGACAGTGGACTGGACAGACACAAAAAATATACCGCACTCACTAACGATGTCACAACAATCGATGTTCAGGTTTTCATTTGAAAGAGTAAGAAGAGTCATCCTCACAGCAGGTGCCGCCTTAGAGAGACGAGAGTGTGTTTAATGTTGTGCCCCAGCTGAGCTCAGTCCCTCTGCGGGACGTAGCACCCGTTGCAGGTCAACAGAAAATAGCATCCCAGTGCCGGACCTCTCAGCCATAGATGACCCGGCGGCTACACAGCCAAAGCTCATAAAGTACCCTCAGACACTTTTCGGACAAAAGAAAAGGAGCTCCGCTGCCCACTGGTATGACAAGTAGGCCTACACATTCTTGGAGTATAGCATTAGCAAGGACAGTGTGTTTTGTCAAATGTGCCGGTGTTGTGCCAAATTATGCACCCCCGTCATGAAATGCCCCCCTTGTCACGGGAACGCGCATTTCTAAATGACACGTTCACACCTTAAAACGATGTTTAAAACGAAAAGTAAACATTAAGGGTTTTTATTAATGGTAATTTTCAGACTGTGAGTTGTTTAGTGGTAGCTCATATAGTCTTGATTGTTGTGGTTAAACTTTTCGCTCCGTATTTGATGGTAGTGGTGTCGAAATTCATTCGTCACTTCCTTTTCAATTTTTTTTTTAAATCTTTTTTTTTTGTTATTATTGTTACGTCCTGTCTGTATACACGTGCTTTAAAATGTATTGTTTAATTTTACATATTTGTCACATAATAATCAAAATATATGTTTACAAATGTTACATAGTCTTTGTCAGCATATTTTTAAGGGGGGCATTTCATGACAGGGGGGCATAATTTGGCACAACACCGGCATTTTAGTGAGAGAGGCGGGGCCGGCGGAGAAGATACATTCAGTCGCCATGGTTACAGGGACTGGAAACATATCGACTATGCTCTCAGTAAACACGAATGCAGCGCAGCTCATGCAATAGCTATGGAGAGAAATACAAACTACAGACAGTGCGAGAAGTCTGACCATGGAACCATCCTCCATCAGCTACTCAACCCAGAGGGCCGACAGGGAGAGATCATTGAGAAAAATCGGGAACACGTAAAGTTTTACCGGACATAATTCTCACGTGTGCAAAGCAAGAGATTCCTCATTTCATATTGAGACTAAATATCTGGGGAAATGATTAAGAAACGTAGAGCTAAAATGTCATGCCATTTGCAACTACCAGAGCGCACCCAGACGCGGCAGGCATTCTCCAGCCCACATCAGCAAAGCTTATGAGTGTGAAGCAACAGTATCTGCTGCCCAGCTGCTTTAGTATGAAACGTATAGACCTTCAGCTCATGAAAGCTCTGCAGTATCAGAAGGAAGTAGCCTAATGATAAATCTGCAGCCTCTGAAAAGTGCCGCGTCAGAGAACCAGTGCCTTTTGCGCACGGCCGCTCACTTCGCTAGATCCGCTAAAGGACAGCACGCTGCGGTCTTACCACACAGACACACATCAGGTGTTCGCTCATTATTCCATATTCTGCCGTTGTATGCTCTTTGTTTCTAAACGTATCAATGTATTGTTAACCAAAACTAAATAACATGCAGTATAACACACGTCGAGCTTAGAGGGCTATACGCATGAGAAATATGCGGATTCAACCCGTTTTCGTCCTCGTGGAGCCGGGGCCTCATTGCGGCGTGCCGCTAAATCATTTAAATAATATTTAAGCTTCTCATAAGTGAAAATGTTGAAAAGAGAAGGGTTTAGAAAAAGTGTCTTTACTATAGGAAATATGCATTACACAGTTGCCTACAATGATATGCAGGCATTTATTTTTATTACATTTTTGTTAACGAGAAACATCTATTAGAACAGGCCCAGCCGAAATTACATTGGCCCACCCACAATTGAAATCCTGGCGCCGCGGCTGGTGTAACGTTAACTATATTATACCAGCTTGAACTCCAAAATGGATATCCTCATTTCACCACCTCCACCCACTACAATCACACGCCCCAATGTTATATTTAACTAATATTTAACTCCCTCCACCCCACATAAAAGCACGTTAAGAAGCCCCTTTTCTCTAATTCCACAACGTTGGATGAAATAACATTAGGAGAACGGATGAATAGGCTGTTCATGGTTAACGTGTGTTGCTAACTTTATCCGGTATCCTAGCCTAATCTGTTATCTGTAAACGTTATAATCCACTAACATCCTTTAATACACATGTTCATTTGACTCAGATGTGCTGATAATATCCGCAATATAAATCTTTAAACGTCTTCTTACCTTTAAAAGTCCATCACGAACGGTCTATTATGCTGCAACTCTACTGTGTCGCTAGCCGCAGATCGTCAATAGTTCCCAGGAAGTCAGCGGCAAGCTAACTTCCGGGGAACTATTAAGGGCTGCACGATCATTGCTGTAAAAAAACTGGTCCATTGGAGTGAACGGAGATGTCGTAACTCCTCTATCTATATGGCGCTGCTCTGCCCCTACTTTAACTCTGAATTTCCTGTCTGATAAAAAAGCCATGATCCAGTTATACATTCTCCCTCCAACACCCATTCTACTCAATTTGATGAGCAACCCATCCCTCCACATAGAGTCATACGCCTTTTCAATATCAAAATATACTATTGCCATAACCTCTTTCATTTTCATTGTCTTTTGAACCTCATTGCTTACTCTTCACTGTAAGAAACGTACCGTGAAATTCACAGTATTTAACTGGTAGCAATTGACAAGTTACTTACTGTAAAATGATTTACAGTAAGTAACTTGTCAATTGCTGCCAGTTAAATACTGTGAAGGTAATCACAGTATTTACAAGTTTTTATTTACAGTAACAGTGTAAAATGAAACACAGTAACTTCCAAGTACTATATTTGTGTTTACGGTAGTGTTTTAACTGTAAAATGCAACACAGTAATATTTAATTACTTTATTTTTTTGTAACAGTAGTGTTATAGCTGTAAAATAAAACACAGTAATTTCCAAGCATTGTATTTTTGTTTAAGGTAATAGTATTTTAACTATAAAATAAAACACTGCCATTTAAAAAGTACTGTATTTTTGTTTACGATAATAGTGTTTCAACTGTAAAATAGAAACTTTAATGCTATCATTTTAAGTTACAGTATCAGTATTGTAACTGTAAAACAATTTATTATTGTATACTTCATGTCATGCTGGTAATTTACATATTACCAGAAATTCTTGACACAATTTTAAAGCTCACCAATAACTGCAGGGAGACAGCAAACAATACATTTTAACAATGTATTCTTAATTGTTGAACTGTATCAAGACCATGTAGTTTCTTGTGCTAAATGATAAATATTTTCATCCATAAAACAAACGATATTAATATCCAAAAACATGGAGATTGCATTTTTAAAACAGTGGCGATAACAAATCAACTCAAAAAACATGAAGCCATTTCTTCTGCCAAGCCATTTCAGAGACGTGCTGTAGTTGAAAAGGTGTCACGACCTCGACACAAACTGGAGAACCCAAATGCACGACCCAGAGACACAGTCTTGAATGTAACACAAATTGTCTTTTTAATGTCATTGAACAGAAAATCCCTCTTAACAGAGTAAGTACTGGAATAACAAAAAAAACGCTCACAAGGAGGAAAAAACTAAGCTTAACAAAAAGAGAACTTAAGATAAACTTAAACTAACTGTGGCGGCTCAATCCCCAGTTGCGTTTGAGTCGCCGAGAGGCTAAACTTGGCTATAAACTGTGATGCGTTTTCGAAGAGAAAGTCCATAGTGAAGCAAGATAGTTTTTGGGATATTTAATAAACAAAATCATAACATGGACAAAAAGGTCAACAGAAAAAATGACAGCACAAGCTCACCCTCTGTCATCCGCACTCGACATGAAACAGGTGACTTAAATACACAAACCACACCCATGTGACAATTACCGGAAGTGCTCAACAAACAAATAAAAGTGACGTAAACAAATAATAATACAAATAATGAACTTGGGCTAAGTAGCATTATGGCACCTACACTAACAAAACAACAAAACCTAACAAGACTGGAAACGATCCTCTCTTTGCTGAGGTCTGGCACGACCACACGTGGGAACAAACACGAACTGACACAGGACAGGGGGGAGACAGGACTATTTAAACATGAGGTGAGTGGGAACAGGTGGAAACAATCAGGGGCGGGGCAGACGCTGACGACGGCGGGAAAACACACAAAGGGAGGAAGTAACAGGGCCTGAAATGAGAGACAAGAGGGAAGTACAAAATAAAACAGGAAATGGAAAACGAGACACGACATGAAACACGGGGACTTAACTTGAGATGAATGACATAAATAGACAGACCTGACATGACGTGAATAAACATGAAATGATAGACATAATACATAAACATAATTAACACATTTGATGAGACACAACAAAAGGCACTGTTTGGCAAATACATTATCACTATTCTTAGATAATACACAATATTTGAAAACACTTTGAATACAAACAACCAAATGCATGCAGGAATGGACCCTGTACTGAACTTACAAACCTTACACGTGCAAGACATTTTGATAAGCTTGCCGAGTACAGTTAGCTTAACTTGCTTTTTCACTAAGCGGCCTGACGTCGGACTGTCAAACTTTGGCTATGGTTACATAAATTAACTGACAAAATTGTTTGTATTAGTTACTTTCTTTGTCTCTTGAGTTACCATGTCCATTGGGGGAGGTTACTTCCTGGTTCAGCAAAGGGCGTGGCTGAGCGCTGAGGACTCATAAATACAGCAAGGAGCCAATTGGGACAGATTGGGACAAACCACCTGCTTCCATGTTAAAGGGGGGATTTGTGTTTTGTCAGTGTCCTTTGTGTTTTCTGTTACTATTAATTATCCCTTGGTTTCAACTTGGTTTGGCCAAGCCACTATATAGGTTCCTTGGTTTTCTTTGTAGCAGGTCAGTTTGTTGAGTTAACACCTGTTAAGTTGATGCCATGTTTCTTTGAGGTATTTTCTAGTGATGGCAAAATGAAGCTTTGAATGAAGCATCGAACCACTTGGACAATTGTGTCGGAAATAGGTTCATTTCTCGAAGCTTCAGTTACAGCGACCTCTCCTGGCGAAGTGCAAGGCTGCAGTGGGTTTAACGTATCTTTGCCTTGAAAAATATTCGATGCACACACACACTAAGACTGAATATCATGTTCTATTTGCAATTAAAGATTGATAATTGTGTGTATTGGGTTATTGAGAAGAGACTAGAGCAGGGGTCGGCAACCTTTTTGATATGAAGTGCCATTTAAAAAAAAAAAAAAATTATCAGCGTGCCAACGATCGAGAATTATCAACGGGGGGGGGGTGTTGAGGATGTTGAGGAGCTTGACGCTCGTGATCTATCAACAGGAGGGCGGGGGGGCCTCGCTGCGGGGAAGCAGTGTGTGGACCTGTCAGCGCAACTTACATGATGCCGAATTTAACAAACACATTTAAATAATTGGTTTAAACGGCATAATAATAAGGACGATCGTCCGTTCTGTGATTCTCCAGAACACACATGTTATGATATTAGGGTCATGCAGAGTGAGATGAGATCGCTGTCCCTTTAAGAGAGAGAGAGAGGGGTGTGGCGTGTGCGTGTGAGTATGTTTCTGGAAGTGAAACGAGGCAGCAGAAAAACAGAGGTCTGTGATGTATTTTGTGAAACAGAAGAACAGCTAAATAAATGCAACGGCCTCTCAAGAAGAGCTCGCCTCTCTCCAGTCATTTAAGCTAAAGTGGGTTATTGAACCTGAAGCTCGTTGCTTCTGCCCTCCTCGACTACGGTCTGGGAGCCGACAGGAAAGTTCAACACACAGATGGCCAGTCCGCCCCTTTGTAGCATATTATTTCAATGAGAGATGAGCAGATCGCCACTGGGCTTTAAACTAAAGACACACACAGCCACGCAAAAACTGCGACATTTGTAAAGCTCCTTATGGGTACTGCAATTTGTGAAGTGCTTTCTTCCGTGGTGAAACGATCAGCACTGCACCACGGAGGAAAGCGGCAGAAAGTCACCTGGAGTTAAAGAGAGCGGGGCTGCGTTGCGTGCATGGCTTCCTTCTGCAGGTAACGGGGAGACGCGCTCTGGCGGCGGTCTCGTTCAGGATCCGAAAATACAATTTAAATATTTTGCACACTTATTCGACTTATTCCTAGTGTGCCACTGGCTACGGTGCCGCGTGCCAATGCTGGCACGCGTGCCAGGGGTTGCCGACCCCTGGACTAGAGAGTGCTGGAAATTTTTTGGAGAGGGCCTTTTATCAGTTAATAAAGTATTAAAGTTGAAAAGGAATGATTAAACGTTCATCCGTTCCGGGCTTCAAACCAGCTGCGCGGAGGTCATCGCCACTTCGGGCCGCCGGCTCTAACCACTGGGCTATCTATATCTTAAGCTATACACATGTTTTTTATATTCGTGTTAATTGTCTTTTTGTTCACAACTTCTCCACATTTCGAAGTGTTTCCCAGAACGACCTATCTTTCTTCCTGGCTTGCTCTATAATGATCCAATTAAAATGCAATACCAACAACAACTCAACAGCAACAACGCAGACTACCCACACATTGCGCATTGTTTAGAGCGGTTATAAGTGTTGAAGCACTCAAATTCGAAACTGTTTCAACCTGTCACCTGTCAGAATAGAGACGAGGCAGTGCATTGAATCGCGTGATTGGACCGCGAACCAGTCAAGTGATTCATTCAGGAAATGAAGCAGTTGCTGCTTCGGACGTCATATGTCACGTGATTTGAAGCAGTTGCTGGTTCGGACGTCATATGTCACGTGATTTGAAGCAGTTGCTGGTTCGGACGTCATATGTCACGTGATTTGAAGCAAGCTTCGAATCAATGTTTCTATGGAATAAGAAGTCCAGGGTTGAAGCTCCGTTCAAAGCTACAGTGTCAAACTGCCATCACTAGTATTTTCTGTTGACCTCTTTTATAGGCCTAGTTATTAGAAATAATTGATTTATGATGTTTTCTGTGGACTTTTGGGTAAATAAAAAACCCAGTTTATTTAAACCATTCCTGTGTCCTGTTGTTCATACCCCTCATTCGTGATGGCGAGATGAAGCCTTATGAAGCTTTGAAGCTTTCCAGCCAATTGGTTCGCAAAAGGGTTCATCTCATGAGGCTTCATCATGGGCTTCATTTGAACACAAACCCCCCTGGTCAAAGTGTGTAAAACAGGCAGATTGGACATCTCAACAGTGTGCTCTATCTCATACCGAGTTCCCAATGAGTAAAGCCTTAGAATAACTCTAAACAACGAACATTAAATCATATGTTCATGTTAACAATATTGTTTTTATTCCAGTGGAATGATTGTGATTGAAAAGCCTAAGGAGGCTGGTAAACATTGCAAAGAGGGATTTGTATTCCTTAATAATATTCGTAAACGTAACCATGTTGTAGCCTGAGAAAGGCTAAACCGTATCAAAGAATACATTTATTAACTACATTATCTCATTTAGCTGTAGCTTTTATAAACAAAAAAAAAGACGTATTGTTCAGTCGTTGAACCAGGGACCCTGCGGTCGTGAGTCAACTGCTTTCCAGCTGAGCCACAGCCCATACACTGAATCTCCCCGAAAACACTCCATCGTATTTATTCCTGTATTTATTCATGTTCTGTTGGAGCAGAACACCTATTGGTGGGGCTGATAGCCCCCCCCCCCTCTGCTACGCGCCGTTCGTTGGATGAGGCTGATCTCTATTTAATAAAGAAAGGAATTGAAAACACCGGAATCAAAAGTTATAACAATTATCTGAGTTTACTGGTAGGAAACAAAACACGTATACAAGTTTTACAGAGTACTCCGGACTTCAGGCTTGTGATGCGATGCGGATACAGGTGTCGGGACCAACCAACTCATCAAACAAGAAGAATTGACTTCAGGTTTGTGATGCGATGCGGAGACAGATATCGGGACCAACCAACTCAGCAAACCAGAAGTATTTTTACATACAAAAACAACAGTATTCATATCCATATTTTGGGGCGGAGATGTGTCGACTCTTCCTTCCCATTTTACTCCGAAGCGAATCAGAGAGTCCGTGAGGAGGAGCTGTGTGAGCTGCTCACTCCCCCAGGTGTCCTTACTGGTTGGATCCACCTCTGGCCGGGTTCAATACAGCGAATCAGAGTTCTGACCAGAACGTGAGATTCTAAGGTTCCACAAGGTCAAAGTCAATCTTATCTCTGCCCCGATATCCACTCCCTTCATTTCATTTCATTTCAAACCTTTATTTATCCAGGTTGTATCCCATTGAGATCATTGACCTCTTTTTCAAGGGAGACCTGCTCAAGTAGGTTCCACATGAAACATTAAAAACATAAACAGAACAACAAAAGGACATCATACAGTAGCATTACATTACATTACCCTTACTTTCCCATGGCATCTTTCACATAAACTATTCTTTCCCAGATAACCAAACATTGTACATAGATATAATGAGCCCAGAAAGAACATAATGATACCCAGAAAGAACCTTGAAAAGAACATGTGTGTATGCTCTGGTGAAAAGGGAGGTGCACGGGTGTGTGTAACAGGATCTCTGGGTCAGTGAGTTGTAAGTGAGAATACAATTTCTATATATGTGATTACTTAAAACAGTTCAAATAATACATGTTTACTTCAATACAGTTTAGAATCATATCTTTTTACTTCAGTTCCTACATTTATTTATGCTTGTATCTATTTATACTAGGGCTGTCAGTCGATTAAAATATTTAATCGCGATTAATCGCATGATTGTCCATAGTTAATCGCGATTAATCGCAAATTAATCGCACATTTTTTATCTGTTCTAAATGTACCTTAGAGGGATATTTTTCAAGTTTTTAATACTCTTATCACAACACAGTCTCACGGCATTTCGTGTTATAGTCACGAAATTAATCTATTGATTCGTGTTCACCAACACGATTTCGCCATTTTTTTCGTGTAAAACAGAACGATTTTAAAAGCAATGTAAATAATAACAAATTAGAAGGAAAAAGACATTTAAAAAAATACAGATTTCAGTATTCTGACACAGAACGATTTTAGAAGCAATGTATTTCTATTGGTAGTATGTTTCGTGCCTGCACCAAATAATAACTAATTAGAAGGAAAAAAAGATGACATAAAATACAGATGTCAGTATTCTGAGGCTCTGAGACATTTCTTTTCCTCACTGACGGCAAAAAAACTCAGACATTATACAATTTAAAATAAAAGGGATAGGGTTAGGCTTAGGGTAAGATATTGAGTAAGAACATGTTTTTATGAACCACACAGCTTCTGGTCTTCCAAGACCCGACCGGACAAAAACACGTGTTGCAGGCACGAAACATACTACCAATAGAAATACATTGCTTTTAAAATCGTTCTGTGTGACACGAACAAAATGTGAAAATCGTGTTGGTGAACACGAATCAATAGATTAAATTAATTTCGTGACTAATAACACCAAATGCCGTGAGACTGGGTTGCTTATCAACATATGAGTGGACAAATATGCTTTATATGTTTGTTTATTATCATTTTGAACAATGACAAATATTCTCATGAATATTAAACACAACAACCTCTGAACATTACAAATATTCAAATACAAAGTGTATGTGTGTGTGTGTGTGTGTGTGTGTGTGTGTGAGAATGTGGAGACACTGTGATGGATCGTTGGAGCTACAGTATGTGCAGCTCAAGGCATATATGCTCGAACAGGAGCTGCAATCATGTTGCGCGTACTATCCGTGCTGAGTGTGCTGACTTTTCGTACAATGTCCCACTGTCTGGCTACCTGCATAAAGTCAAGTGCTCGGCGCAGTTGTCGGCGAAATGTCATTGAAACAGCTCCTTATATCCGTTAGCGCAGCTAGCTAGCACCAGATGCTAACAACAACAACACGTAAGGTGTGCCTCGCTCGCGCGAGTCGCGCCACACATACACACTCCCTCCCGGTCCTCCCGATGGCCAGTCCGGGCCTGCCGGTGAGCGTAGAAGTGTGGTCTGCCACAAGCGGGCGGCAGGAGCGGGGCTGTAAGCATCAGCTTGTAGATGGTATTTTAAACTCGATGCGCTCTGAAACTATGGGGCGGCCGAGGACAAAAAATACACATGCGTTAATCGCGTTAAAATAATTAGTGGCGTTAATTTGTTTTTGCGTTAACGCGTTATTAACGCGTTAACTTGACAGCCCTAATTTATACTTATGACATGTTCCGACCTCTATATAAGTGAGGGTCTGAGCTCTTTTAATTCCACCAGCGGACCCGGGTACAGGAGGGGTAATATGGTTCTTATTATACATCCATGGGTATTATGAGCGTTGTGGTTCAACGGTTCAACCGATCTGAATCTGGGACTACAAATCAGCCCGGGACTCGTACCGGCCCACTTCGGTACCGCCGGCCCACCTCGGTACCGCAAGTAAGCGGCCCACCTCGGTGGTGCCGCAAGTAAATACCGCGAGGAAATTGTCGACGGGGGGGGAGGGGGGGTGAGCAGTGACTTATCCGACCGGCCCACTTCAGTACCGGCCCATCGGGATTCGTCCCGAACGTCCCCTGGCTGTATATATAGTTTAAATCTCCTTAGTTACAATGTTGTCCATTTTAGACAAAGGCTTATTATATTTACAGCCCCTAATAACATTTATTTTCTGGGCTCAATATGTGTCTTGGCTGTTTTCGTTGTGATCGCTAAATTCACCTTGTTTATAATATTATCACTATAACACTGACCCAGATCGCTGGATCGCGAGAAACACCTGTCATCAGACTGGCAAGGGCTGTTCCATGCTCTGCTCAACCTCCCGTCTTCCCAATGGACTCAGTAGCGCCCCCCTGCTGCCGTGTAGCATGTGTGAGTGAGCATGTGTGACTGTGTATGAGCCAGCCACGGCGGAATATCACTGCCAAAAGTCACGTGACTCACTCACGTGACTTTTGGCAGTAATATTCCGCCGTGAGAAGAAAAAGTTTTGTACTTGTAAAAAAAAGTTTTGTAGTTGTAAAACAAAGTGTTGTAGTTGTAAAACAAATTTGTGCACTTGTAAAAAAATGTTGTGTACTTGTAAAACCTAAGCTGAATTTGTCTCTGAAACATGATTTATTAGAAAAATGTTATGTGTTTGTTTGATAGATACGTTTTTTCTTTGCAAAACTAAATTCATTAGTTTGTAGATGGTGTTTTGTATTTGCAAACCACATTGTGTTTGTTAGTGAATCATAAGGCATTTGTAAAACCTGTTTAGTTTGTTTGTGGAGTTATGGCAGGAAATTAGCTCCATAACTTTTTCCCATTGACTTACATGAGGAAAGAGTGGTCTGTAAATCGTTGGAGAATTTTTTTTAAACTAAATAAACTACCCAGTATGAACACTTGTATAGCCCTTATTAAAAACATTCGTTCCTCAAGTTGTACAAATGTGCTAATAACGTTATTCTGAGAGTTATTTCCCTCTGCATTATGAACGCGCATCTAACCCACGGGACCGCGCCGCCCGGCACGTTCATGTTACGTGTTCAGCACTACATGCGTTTATCTTTACCCATGGATGCACAATAAGAACGGACCCATATCGCCTTACTGCCAGCCCACGGAGCTGTAATAATGGATATATTGCACATGTTTGCTGTAATTCATCATTTGTAAAATATTATACTACATGGGCTGTATTATTAAATCTTGTACCGTAAATGTTGTATTAAATAAAGTTAATATTACCGACGTAGATTAACGTCCCTGTAGCTTCTTATTGCACTAAGAAGCTTATTGCACTGTATATATATACATATATATATATATATACAGTGCAATAATTCTTTCATGCTAAATGAAGCTCTGTTGCTTGGATATCACTAGATCCTGTTACAGCGTAATATAAAAGTACATAACGATTGATGTGTAAATTAGCATAATTACTAGCTAACCGCTAGCTGCTAACTGCCGCCTCGTTAATATCAAATCTATCATAACAAACATTACCATGCTGTCATGAACGTGCGGTGCTGTTACGTGTACGCAAATTGACGTGCTTGATGTGAACGAGCATTTTGGGGGGCATGGTTAAAGTTGCGCATGCGCTATGAGCGCACATACGGGTACTTCTCAGGCATCTGTGACGTTTCGCTCTCTCAAAAGTTGGGCCATTTTATCATCATGCGCAAATGAGCAACTCTCATAGGAATGTATGAGGCCCCGCCTCCTACGCTGTATCCAGGGTTGCGGTCGAATAGTCCATTTAGGAAGTCCCTCAGTGGCAGCCATGATAAGTGCCGTTCGAATTCTCTAAATTAAAAGGAAAGGAGGTTTCAAACTTCCTTTATAAACTCCTTTAGCTTAGGAACCACTGGACCTCCCTAACCGAAAGGAGAGGAGAAAATGCTGCCCCACAATGCCTTGCGGCCGCGGCATTTGCCGTCACACAACAGTCGGCCGTTCACGGAAACAACCGATTATGAACGAGAAATTATATGAAAGTTACGGTGCTTATTAAGCCTTTTAAAACGTATGTGGTAAGTTGCCAAAGTGCTTTGTTTTGAACGTTCATCAGTATTATAATCAAAAAGAGAAATATGAACGTTAGTTTTTACTGAAATGATCAAATAAAGTCAACATTTCACAGTCTTTACTAAGCTGTGTGGGGTTTGTTCAACTTTTAAAAGATGTTTGAATGGTGATATACACAGTGATAGATGTTAAGGACTAACGTTTATAATAAATACATTTGTATTGATTTTAAGATCTTTTCATACAATCATACGTATTGGGATCATTTGTATTAATGTGGACCGGAGGGAGAGGGTGACGAGCATAAGTTTCACTTTCCTTTTTTATTTCAATTCCAACTTTGGTCATGAAGAATATGTTTCTCTGTTGTCCCCGTTCATAAAGCATAACAGCATCAGAGCACGGTGCAGAGTCTCTAGATGAGTTTACAGTAGTCCCTCGTTCTTATTAAACATCCATGTTGTAGTCCGCTGTATAGAAAACTGTAGTTTCCATAGTTTCCCCACAGCAGCAGGCGCACATTTATGACCTCCGCTGGCGCATCATAAACACGTCGGATAGTGAAAGTGCAGTCGGATTCTCTAAAGTACCGCAGTCTCTTCTCCTAAATCCTTTTGAATTATCCTATCCACTATCCCTTAACCCCGTGACGTTTCACTCCGAGGTCAAGGAATAGATGATAGGGTTAGAACTTAGGAGCTGTTTTCGACCGCAACCCAGTTCTTATTATACATCCATGGTTCGGCCTACCAGATGTGTTCGGGGTCCGTTACGCTTACCAATGACGTCACGCATTGGCTGTACGGTAACCCAAGAGGACATTTTACACAGTCAAATTCCGAATGTATTGAAACTCCAGACTCAACGTAAGAGCTTGAGCCTCTTCGGGGGATGCTAACATTTAAACATACATTTCATTCTTTACTTTGTCCGTTATTATATGTAGAAGATATTACTTTTTTCTCCGTCATGTTGTTTCCATAGCAACAACTTCAAAATAAATAAATCTAAATAGATGTGTGTTCTACACACCAAAATACGTTATTTGAACACCCCTCTCGATCGATTTACAAAAACAAAATAGTATGGCCCGCCCTAATACACCAACGCAGTTTTTAAAGATATACATTTTTCAACACAGAATTATTTACCAAATTACACCATATCCAATCATTTTACGAGTCAGAAAATGCTATCTGTTCATTGCAGTTATTGTTTATTGAATTAGATTACCATGAGCTCAACATAATTATGTAGAGTACAAGTCCACAGCCAAGAAAATGTTATTTGCATATCATTTTATTTATGAATATGGAATTATGGAATTCTAACACTGGAGTTTGTTATTATTTACTATAACTTTATTATAGTATTCGGGTACAGCCCTACTGTACCCGAATATCCAAATATCCGTTCGTTGGAGTACTATTTCGGGTTTCAATTTCGTTATTCGGATATTCGTTTTGTTTGTTCTTTCGTTTTTTTCCCGTTTTTTTTCAAATTGAATTTATTGAAATCTCCAATATCAACGTAAGAGCTTGTGCCTCTTCGGGGGGTGCTAACACTTAACCATAAACGTTATCGTTTACTTTCTCCGTCTTTATATGTAGATATTACTTTTCTCCGTTAATCTCTGTCACGTTGTTTCCAAAGCAACAACAACTTCCTGTCAACTGCGCTAACTCTCCTTCAAAATAAAAGCATGTGCATAAATAGGAAGCCAAGGTTGCGGTCGAATACTCCCAAAAAACAGCTCCTAAATTCTAACCCTATCGTCTATCCCTTGACCTCTGAGTGAAAGGTCACGGGGTTAAGGGATAGTGGATAGGAGAATTCAAAAGGACTTAGGAGAAGAGACTGCGGTACTTTAGAGAAGAGACTGCACTTTCACTATCCGACGTGTTTATGATGCGCCAGCGGAGGTCATAAATGTGCGCCTGCTGCTGTGGGGAAACTATGGAAACTACAGTTTTCTATACAGCGGACTACAACATGGATGTTTAACAGTGACGTGCGGTGAGGTTCATGACTGGTGAGGCACTGACTCTTTCAGTCAGATTTACAAATATTATAGCCTATTTTGACCTTAATCGAAATATTCTGTTATTTTCAAAAGCTTTTTTAGTCTGATGCTATGATTAATTTTAAACAGACCGATCAACAAAAGGATACCCAAAATCTAAATATTGGATTGTTCTTTCTAAGTAAGATCCCATTTTCATTACAGTTGTGGTCTTACCTTGACTTGAAGATGAATATAAGTCCATGCTATCCTTCTGGACAACAATCTCTATTACTGTTTTGTAAAAGCCCTCCGTATCTTCCTGTAGTTTCAAAAGTTTTGTTTGTTGTTTGCGGTAGAATAACAGTAGCAACAAGAACCTGTGGGCTCACGTGCGCCCCCTTCAGTGCGGCAGAGGTTATGGCTGCCTCCCCATGTAATTGTTTCATTGCCGTTGTATGATAAGACCAGCGAGCCTAAATATGATATATACGTGAAATAAGTTATTTAGAGACTATGGATGGCGAGGATAAATGTAATAAAGGGATCTACACACATCACATTGGTGACCTACAGTGAGATGGTAACAGGCATGCGCTTAGGGCCCGCTTTCCAGACAGTTTCTGTGGGGTGACACATTCTGAATTGAGGCAGAGCTCATCTGTGCCTCCCCTCAGAATGCGTCACCCCACAGTAAATGGCTTGAGCGCGCTCACAAAATAAGTGGCCCCGCTAAATTAGTGCCCGCGCTCCAGCCAGTTACTGTGGGCTTACGTGAGGCAGTGCTCGTGCTTGCCTCACTTCTCATCGCTCCCGTAGCGGAGCTCGGCAAATTTGCTGATTTTGACTATAAAATGCGATTGGAATCATACAGAAATCACATTTACACAAGATCAGTGGAGACATTTTATTATTATTATTATTTAGTTTTTCTTTAATTGTTTTTCCGTTACATTGGAGTATGACAGGTGAGGCTCTGCCTCCCCTGCCTCCACTGACTGCACGTCGCTGATGTTTAATAAGAACGAGGGACTACTGTAAACTCATCTAGAGACTCTGCACCGTGCTCTGATGCTGTTATGCTTTATGAACGGGGACAACAGAGAAACATATTCTTCATGACCAAAGATGGAATTGAAATAAAAAAGGAGAGGCGGTCCACATTAATACAAATGATCCCAATACGTATGATTGTATGCAGTGGCGACTGGTCATTAGGGGCAGGTGGGGCACAGCCCCACCTAGTGTCAGCAGAAAGTATTACAAATAATGATTACAAAAATGCAAAAAAATAAATAAAAAAATATATAAAATATATTTTAAGATCATGTTTAATCATCTGATTCGTCTGTACATTGCTGTTTTAGTCTGTGTTCTTCTAATTAGTGTGTCTACAGTCACAGTGTGTGCCTATTGAGCTGTTTAGAGCCATGTGGGACAAAACCTGATTATGCCCCTTCCTCTCGCTGTGAAGTCAACGGTGACTGTAAAAACTTCACTGCGCATGCTCAGAGTATTTTGTAATGAAATGTGTGTGGCAAAAAAATAATGACCAGAGGGGCACGGAGCTACCATCCCCGCCATACGTCATCTCAAATCATTCAGAGCTGATTGGCTGTAAGTACGTGTGCCGCGAAAAGTGTGCTGTGTGAAGAGGAGACGAGAGAGCTGCAGGGGCGCGTCCTAAAACCAGGAAGTAAGCACTAAAAAGCAATGAGATTTCTCCAGAGGATTTTAGAAAATAGCTCGAAATAAGATCTGTGGGAAACGTACCTGTTAGATAAATGCATGTTTTGATTAGCCGGATAACATCCACATGTCTACCCTACTTTTATAATTTTTTTATCATAAATCTATGGATTAGATTTATGATAGACTTTTGAAACTACAAGAACATAAGGAGGACTTTTACAAAAAAGTTATAGAAATGTTTGTCCAGAAGGATAGGCAAATGGACTTCATCTTCAAGTCAAGGTAAGACCGCCATTTTATTGAAAATGGGATCTTACTAAGAGAGAACAATTCAATATTTAAATGATAAAATGACATTTTTTGGGTATCCTTTTGTTGAACTGTCTGTTTAAAATTAATCGAAGCATCAGACAAAAAAAGCTTTTGAAAATAATATTATATTTTGGTTTAGGTCAAAATATAAGATTTGTAAACCTGAAGAGTCAGTGCCAGTGCCTCACCAGCCATGAACCTCACTGCACGTCACTGCAGAAGCTTATATATAGACATCTACGTTTTTTGTGCCCCACCACTTTTGTACATATAAAAACGCCACTGATTGTATGAAAAGATCTTAAAATCAATACAAATGTATTTATTATAACGGTTAGTCCTTAACATCTATCACTGTGTATATCACCATTCAAACATCTTTTAAAAGTTGAACAAACCCCACACAGCTCAGTAAAGACTGTGAAATGTTGACTTTATTTGATCATTTCAGTAAAAACTAACGTTCATATTTCTCTTTTTGATTATAATACTGATGAACGTTCAAAACAAAGCACTTTGGCAACTTACCACATACGTTTTAAAATGCTTAATAAGCACCGTAACTTTCATGATATCATTTCTCGTTCATAATCGGTTGTTTCCGTGAACGGCCGACTGTTGTGTGACGGCAAATGCCGCGGCCGCAAGGCATTGTGGGGCAGCATTTTCTCCTCTCCTTTCGGTTAGGGAGGTCCAGTGGTTCCTAAGCTAAAGGAGGTTATAAAGGAAGTTTGAAACCTCCTTTCCTTTTAATTTAGAGAATTCGAACGACACTTATCATGGCTGCCACTGAGGGACTTCCGGGTCATTTCACTCCGTTAGGAAGGTTCCTAAGCTAAATGGACTATTCGACCGCAACCCAAGCCAAATTACACTTAAGACGTATACAACTGCAACAAAAGTAACAAACACAATGCGATATCCTTTTCAATTTCAAAGAACACACATTGGGTTACATTAAAAAATAACTATAAAACAACAATACTGTAGAATAACAAAATGAATGCCGTGAATACACCGAAATACACGTGTTGAAGCAGTTCGCTGCTGATTACTACGCCCCCCTGCGCGGGCCGAATATTCGAATATTCGCTGCTGATTACTACAGAATATCCGGAGCCCGAAAAATGGTATTCGGGACAGCCCTAGATCATTCTGCTTCAGTTTGTGGGCTACAGCCAGTTTATGGTAGCAGCACGTTAACAGCTTCATCCTTTGATCAGACCCCCGGTATACACCTAGTCAGCGCCCCTAGTTACACCAATCAGCGTACGATTACCGTACAGCCAATCACAATGCCATTTTTTTACAGTGTTACCAAAGCATCAATTGTGGATCTTCCTTTACGAAAACCACTCTGAAAATGACTCAGTAACCCTCTCTGTTCTAAGACTTGTGATAGTCTATGCACTATCATCTTCTCCATCCATTTACACAAGTGTGATGTAAGTGCTATGGGTCTGTAGTTATTGGGATTAGCAGGATCCTTCCCTGGTTTATTAAATGGCAATATGACTGCCGTTTTCCAACTCCTTGGTAAAAACTCAATTTCTCCAGATTTTATTAAATAGTCTCAGTACTCATGTTTCCACAGGTAACTGCCGGAACATGGCATAGCATAACTGATCTTGTCCTGGTGCTGAGTATCCTGTACCTTGCAAAGCTATTTTAAATTCTGCTATTGAGAAGTCTACATCAAGAGCTGATTTATCATCCCGTCTCTTTTCCCTCACATTTTCATTTTCTCTTAAAACACACTCTTTTTGCTGTCTATGTTTGTCATCCAGGTGCTCCCCATTCATCCATTTAAACATAGACCATACATCCCCTAACTTTACTCCTCTTCCAATGGTGGAACAAAACTCTCTCCATGACGTCTTTTTTGTGTATTTTGCTGTTTTACGGGCTACTGCCCTTTTCCTTTGATAATCTGTAATATTGTCTTGTGACAAGTTTTTCTTTAGAGACCTAAATGCCTTGTTTCGTGCTTTAATAGCTCTGCTACATCCCTCATTCCACCTCGGCACCACCTTCTTCCTACCCTCTGTTGTTCTTGTTGGTATAGTTTTATTTGCTGCTTCTTTAATGTGCATTGGGACTTGATTTGAGCACTCCTCTATACTTCCTTCTAATGCTAATAATTGTGCTGACTCCTTACAGTGAAGCCTAAATGTTTCCCAGTCAGCTTTACCAAAGCACCACCTGGTGAATACGCTCCCTTCCTGTCTACAAACATTTGTGTTGATGATTGTAAAAACTGGGTAATGATCACTTCCTATGGTAGAGTCACTTTTTACATACCATTCACATGATGTAACTAAACTATCCGTCACCAGTGTGAGGTCCAAACATGACTGTGTCCCCCTATTCACGCCTATTCTTGTTTTCTGTCCATCATTAAGGCAAAACACTGATCTTTCCTCTAGCATTTCTTCTACGACATCCCCATTACTGTCTGTTTGACTGCTTCCCCACAGGCTGTTGTGAGCATTAAAATCACCACACCATACTTCCCTTCTTGAGCCGTCCCTGCTATTGTCTGTAAGGTTTCAATGTTCAGATTTTTGCACGGGTTATAGAAATTGATAATCTTTATGTTCCCTTCTTTCCTTGGGCTGCATATTTCTACTATGACACATTCCTTGTCTTCCGGGGATGGGACTACCCTATAGGCCAGCCCATCCTTTAGGAAAGTAACACTACCCTATAGGCCAGCCAGTGGCGGCGCCAGGGTATGGCTGGGGTAGGCTACAGCCATACCAAGAAATGGCTTAGCCCCACCTTAGCCCCACCATGAAAAGTGATGCAAATTCAATTAAATAATAAGCGAAATGCTAAATGTTGAGAACACGGATTGCGAAAATATACGGGTCGTGTCCACAGCACACAAACTGATCCTGCTGTAACAACAAGTGCACGTTACTGATGCAATATGGTTGAGACCATTCGGGCTTATAGAAGAGGGGTGCAAGGAATAGTCTAAGTAGTGGGGGAGTTGTATACACTAAAGGTGTGGAAATTCTCTGGCGTTATAATATCAGCGCGGCCGCGGTCAGATCAAAATGCCTCCGAATGCAATTTGAATAGACCTACAGCCAATCTGAGCAACGCAACGTTGGATCTGCGTCATGCCTTATTGATTGAGATCAATCGAAACCGCCATTCAGTATCCCCATTGGATCTTCAACGTGTACTATCATACGTCACGTTCACAGTGATCCCTTGTTATTTACTACAAGACAAATGTGCCGTTTTATTTCATACAGTTCCATTTTGATTGAGACAGGGAAATAATCTAAACCTCACGCGTGGCGTTTCACTGTCAAGGGGGGCAATATAGCGTGTATGTAATTACATTGCAAATACTGACTTGAGCACCACCACTGTATGGGTTAGCCCTACCATAGATTACCCAACAAAAATGCTCTGGCGCCGCCACTGAGGCCAGCCCATCCTTTAGGAAAGTAACACTACCCTATAGGCCAGCCCATCCTTTAGGAAAGTAACACTACCCTATAGGCCAGCCCATCCTTTAGGAAAGTAACACTACCCTATAGGCCAGCCCATCCTTTAGGAAAGTAACACACCCTCCACCATTTTGATTGCTAGCTCTATCATATCTTATAGAGCTGAACCTGGAATCACAAAGTCTAGATGAGGTTTTAACCAAGACTCTTGCACACAAATTACATCTGGCAATGTTTGTAACTTATAGACATATTTTTAAACTCCTGTCCATTAGCTATGAGGCTTCTAGCATTCCACTGGAGTATGTGAATTACCATTAGTAACGTGCTAACCCTCATCCTGATTGTCCGTTTCTCCCACTTCTTTTGTTGCTAGTAATGCATCTGGTCTGCTTTTATATCTCTAATGTTAAGGAATTTCCCCGCCGCCTGCACTATGGTTTTGATTCTGTCACTTTTCTTCTTCAGCTGTGCTGCAACATTAATGGTATGGCAGATGAAGGCCATCAAATTGACTTTCTTTACCACGAGAATGCTATCATCTTCTTTATTTTCCACAGGTACTTGGCTTTGATTTGTAACCTGACTTTCTGTAATGTTTCCACTCTGTACTAAGTTTCTTTGAACCCTTCCACTAGGAGCCTGATTGTTTGCTTCCGTTTCCCTAACCTTCTTTAGAGCTTCTGCATATGACACTTTGCTGAGTACTTTGACCCTCTGAGCTTCTCTGGCTTCTCTCTGCACTACACATCCACCAAACGCCGCACTGTGCTCTCCTCCACAATTACAGCATTTCATCTTTGCCTCTTTCTCACATTTCCCATACTCATGCTGCCTCCACATCTCGCTCACCTTAGTTTTCCTTTACACTGCATTGCTGTGTGTCCCATTCTTTGGCATGCATAGCATCTTAGTGGTTTTGGGATGAATTCCCTCACACTGTACTTCATGTATCCTATTTGCACAGATTTCGGTATATTTTTCTCAAACTGAATAACTACTGAAAGTGTTTCCTTCAATGTACCATCTCGTTTGCTCATAAGTCTGTTGGCCTCAATAACTTTTCCTCCTTTAATCTCCTTTTTAACATCCATAGTCATATTTAATGGCACTCCAGACATGACTCCTCTCAACATTGCCATTGCTCCTGGGATATGAGCCTTCATTTTTTCCCCACTGAGTGTCGTCATTTTAAGTATTTTGTCTTGCTGCTGCTTGCTGGATGCTTGTATCAAAACTCGTTTGTTGTTCATAAACTTGGCAAATTTGATTTTACCAATTTCTTTCTCAATTGATTTTGTCAGCTGAATCGGGTGGTAATGCCAAACCATCCTGATTGAATTCAATTATAACTTTCCACTCCTGTTCTAGTTCTTTATTCGAAATTTGTTGGTTTCCATTTTGACTGACTTTTGATTTTTAGTTTTGGCCAGCATTGCCTGCTTCACCCGACCAATCTGACCAACTTTGCGCTCTTGCTGAGCTATCTCTTTCTCTCAAAGCCCTTTTCTTCCTCACAGCTTTGGTTTCCTCCCATTCCATATCAGCTCTGTGGTTCCCATCTGAGCTGGTTGACATGATGATACAGTCAATGTACAGTTTATGCTAATCCGCCCAATAAAAGCAGTCCAATGCTACCGTTTCTGCAGTGGCGGCTGGTGGTCTTTTTTTTGGTAGAAAGAAACGGACCCGGGGGGTCCGGGGTGATTTCCCCCCGGCACATTTTTTCGAGAAATGACCCCTTAAATTAAGACTTCTGGTGATGTTAGAGGGGGGGAAAGGAGAAATAGAGGCTTAAAAATATGAGAAGACTGATCAATACCTCCATAATCTTCAGTGTGGAAAATATTATTTATCAACCTGAACATCTACTACTGTACCAGGAATTTGTGTTCTCAGAACTGGTCTGTTTTTTTTCTTTCTTAAAACTGTTCATGTTTATGAACCAACACCTTCACCAAGTAGCTTTACAGTGAACTGCATGTGGGATATAAAATTAATAGCATCTTTTCAGTAGCATTAATTATAAATATTTAAGTGGTTCAATACAAGTCACTACAGCATTTCAAACTGAACTGTGAATAAATGCAATTTAAAAAAAATAAACCACAGCACAAAATGTCATAAATTGTGTTTTTTCTTTGTTTCTCTGAGGATTATTTACAAACAGGCTTATTTACATATAGCAATAACTCAGAAATGAAAAAGCTACATCGTCTAACACGAACAACCAGTTAGCATAATGATAATATATGTGTTATGTACAATGTAACTGGCAAGGCTAGAGCAAGAAAGAACATAAAGTTTGCCAAAGGTTTAAATAACTTCAAGTATCTGTCTTCAGATTACGTGGAGGTTTTAGTCCGATGGGAAGCAGATTTTAAGCGACACCGAAGATAAACCAAAAATGTGGTGGAGCTGCAAACCGTGTAGTGTTGCTGGGACAGAACAGGAGCTATAACCGTTGGAAAATACATCACAGACAATGCAACAAACGTGGAGACAGAACAATCACTTCTGTGATAAATGCCCACTTATTAATAAACTTCTAACACAACCATGGGAAACCTCCTCTCTACATATAAAGTGATATCCAGCTTATTGGCCTATAGCACCTTTTTTACTGCTTTGAATAACAAAATGTGCAACAGGCAGAAAAAAGACAAAAACAAAAGGAAACAAGAAACAACTGTTCCTCTGGGGAAAATGAGTCGAACGCAACAGGTTTCCAAACAGTACTCATGTTCCTGGACTTTGTGGTTGAACAAAACATCTTAGGTATCCAAAAGTAACTTCACAACATTTTGCGGCCGTTTAATTGTCTCTCTAATGAAACGCATTTTTTTAAGGGTCGGCCATCTGTGTTTGCTGCGAGAGCTTGTGTGTGTGTGTGTGTGTGTGTGTGTGTGTGTCTTTATTTGTAGAGGAATTTTGCCCTTCTCTCCTTCTGAGTGGCAAACCTCTCAATGACTCTGGTGTTGAAGTCAGGAATGCTCCTAATGAGTTTTTTCTCGATTGACAGCATAGCCAGAGCATTCAGGCGATCCTGTGTCATGCTGTTCAAAGTCTTGATCCTTTTCAGAGTGGAAAAGCACCTCTCTGCTTCAGCCGTAGCCATGGGTGTGGTTACAAGAACCTTCAGAAGACTGACAGTCTCTGTGAATGTCTCCTGCAGATTGTTGTCAATAAAGAACTGGAGCAGAGTAACTGCACCACTGCAAGCCCTGAACTGGTCATTGTCTTAGACGAGGGACAGTTCCGTCTTGAGCTTTGCCTTGTCCAGTAGAGGGTAGGCCTCCACAGTTGTTTCCAGCGCTGCTTCAGGGAATGTTCGGCTGTGTTGCTGGAACAGGTCTCCTTGCAGGAGGGTGGAGCTGATGAGGTGTTTGGTGAAGGAAAATCTCTCCTTTGCGTGACTCAGTATGGTATCACATACCTATGAAATAATGCACAATGAAAAAATCAAGACATATTAAATAACAGAATCACCTTTTCACATCTATCAGTCATGATGTCATTAGTGTCCCCTTATAAGATGTGTAACAAACAAAGAGCTTTCTTGTGAATGGAACCAGAATAACAGGACAGCTATCTGAGCGTCAACAGAACAATATTACTGTTTAAAATTAAGTCACTACAATATATACATTTAATGTTTACACTTCATTCATTCATTGTTGGGCCCTTTCTGTCCACTGTGGTTGCTTCTGGAAGCCTAAACCTTTTCTGATCTGTCTTGATCCCCTTTGAAATGTAGAGACTGTGAGACACTTTTTGCAGTTTAGGCCTTGTTAAGTGTATACAATTCAGAATGTAATAAGCAATAGGCCTTTCCATGTGGATATTTTAACTAGCCTACCTATTTATTTAATTTACAGAAAATGGGCTTTCTTGTGAAATGTATCATTATTGTGATATGAAATGACCTATATTATGAAAGGAGCTTTTGGTCATAGAACACGTTCCTATTACTGCTTACCTCTCTAGCCAACAGCTGTTGCTCTTCATGTCCAAGTCCCCTCCGTTTCTTTGTGGGCAGCTGCTGAGATCCACTGCTTTCACCAGAAGGAATGGAGTCCCTGATCCAAACCACAAGTAACCATGTACAATTACTTGACTATTTGAAATAGTAGTCAGAGATACACCTTATAAACGTTATATAATATATACATTTCCAGTAAGCCTGTTTAAGATATTTAAACAAGTATGTATGAGTTGGTCTATTGTGTTCAGCTAAATCACATTTAGGTTTCACAGATTTCCTATAATAAGCACATCTCAGCCATTGTAAATAATGATTTACCTGATTGTTTGTATGCTGCTGGTGAACCTCTTGATGAGTCCTGTGATGTAGACAGAGTCGATGTTCCTCTTCTGCAGTTGGCTAAACAGCATGTCTACATGTGGCATGATCTTGTGGAACAATGTCAGGAAAAAGCAAAAAACGTCATCTTCCATCATTCTCACAAAGCCCCCGGCTTCTCTCACTGTTATGGGATCAAAGTCACCTGAGTCTCTGATTGTCTGGAAACACCTCAGGATGTTCTCCTTGTGCTCATATACAGTGTTAACAGCACGACTGTGAAAGTTCCATCTTGTTGTGGAAGTGCCAGGAAGTCTGTGTGCCACCACTTGATCCAGGATCGCAGTTCGCTTGAATGACCTGGAGAAAAATGCAGCAAATCCACCAAGGTCTGAAAAAAATGTTCTTATCTTGGGGATGTGGGATGTTGCCTGCTGCATAATGAGGTTCAGCTGATGCGCATAGCAGTGGATGTTATGAGGGGCCGTACAGGCCGTAATTCATACTGGTCCTCTCACGCACATACATTCTCCTTTTACATACATACATTTTCACTCTCACACACGTATATATTTACACTCACACATTCATACATTCTGCTCTCATATTATCATATTTCAATGCACACATTCATACATTGTCACTCACACATTTATAAGTTTTTCACTCACACATTTTTACATTTTGTTCTCATATTCATATATTTTAATGCTCATATTTATACATTTTGCTCTCATGCACATTCATTCAATGTTTACATTTAATATTATAAATAATATATGCATGTATGAAGACAATATATGTATGCAAGAGAAGAATACATGTATGTGTGAGAGAAAGTATAGTGGAAACGGAAGGAGTATGGTTGAAACGGAAGGCAGGTCATTATCGCGCTGTGATTGGCTCAGAAGGTCGAGCGGGGCGGGCTCATGTTCAGAACTTCTGATTCAAATCAACATGATGGAGGGAGATGAATCCGTGTATCTACGGACCATTTGTTTTTCTTTATTAAACAAGTAAACGGAAGAGTGTCTGCGAGGCGTTTTTGCTTTTTGTTTTTTACCTTACTAAATGGTCTAATGGTCATTGTAGCGAGGGGGGAGAGGGGGGGGGGGCGCGAAACTCGCGAAACTTGCGGAAGTGATTTCAAAACAAAAGCACTCGTTTGCTTGGAACGTTGATAATATTATAAACAAAGGGAAACGAGGTGAATTTAGCGATCACAACGAAAACGGCCAAGACACACATTGAGCCCAGAAAATGAATGTTATTAAGGGCTATAAATATAATAAGTCTGTGTCTAAAATGGACAACATTGTTAGGAGATTTAAACTATACAGCGATTCTGCACTGCGGTCACTCAGCCGTCTCTCCACTTTGTTTTTTCAAATCAGCTGCTCTTCATTTTTTTTTTACAAATATTTTTTACCACAAGTTCTTAATAAAACTGACACTGTTGGACTCGGTATTAGTTTGACTGCTACCAACAATACATTGAAGTACTTTTACTGTGTATTTTTTTAGAAATACTCTGTCAAAGTCCGCTCCTGAGAACAAAAGCAAGCCACTTCTGCTGAGTTTGATGAGGGAATTATTTTTTGTTGTCATTAGTTCTTCGTGAGATTGATCCTGTTGGACTCAGTAGGCTACTACTGAAACCCCCACAAGTAGGCTACTATGAAGTACTTTTACTGTGTTACTTTATAAACTCTGAATCTTGTGGTGCTTGAAGAAATACAGACTGGTTAAGCCGGCCAGGTTATATATATGCCCTTTTTTTCAATATTTATTAAAATGTCACTAGTTATTTAAACAAACCACTTTCTGAGGATCATATAAGCAACCATAAAACGCCCTTTATCTCGAGAGCCATTGAAGCCCATGAAGAATTTATCCTTCCACAAATCTTTTCATCTGCTGTATTAATAAAGTTGCCACGTGTTTTCAAATTCAAGTTAAGGCACTATCTGTGCAGAACATGAACCTTTTAACTGCCAGACCAAGAAAAAAGCTATGGAACAATTATTTGTTTGCATTTTTTTATCAAATGGGCCACAACTAACCACAAACACATTTCTTTTTTTTTGAGTGACCACACAGTTGTTTTTTTTTTAGCCAGACTACCAACTGGTCGAGCTGGCCTTCTATGGTAAAAGTGCATTTTCAACAATCATCATACAGTACAGTATTTGTATGCATCAAACTCAAATAAAACACAAACTGAAATAAAAAAAAATATTTTATGGAAAATTAGCAATATATAGATATATTCATAAAAGATAATAAATTATAATTGTAAAAAAAGGAAAAAAGTAATGTTAAGGGTTTTTCATAATAAAAAAAAGACTTGCTCATCTTACTGTATATGCTGAATTGGCCTAACAAGAAACCACTGGCCTAACAGCAAATGCCTATATCCTGTGTTGGCCTAACTTGCTCATCTGTGTGCAACTTCGGGCTGAATGCCATGCATGAAAGCTGCTTTATGAATTATTATCACTCTTTCACTCTGAGAATCATAAGGCAGTACTAGATTTAGTAATATTACCACAAAATCTAGCCATTTATTTACCATATTTTATTGAAAAACATCTATGAAACTCTGAAAAGGTCATATTGCTAGTTTACCATAAAAGGCCAATTCGACCGGTTGGTTGAGCATATTTTCAAAAACATAATTACACCCTTGTTAAAACTTTTTTTGTGGATCAAGTTATCTAATTATGTTCACTCAGTGCTCTGACACTAACATATGTCAAAAATGACATGGTTACCTTACAGAAGTTGATTTCGTCAGCAGTGATTTTTAGCATGCCAACTTTCTCAGTGGAAGCAAGCTGAAGGGCTTTCTATTCGAACCACAGTGACATCTAGAGGTTGTTTTGTGCATAACATGTCAAGCAAAGGGTAGAGCTGGCTGAATCAGATGGAGTAAAACTTTTTAATTTATTTTTCAACAAGATATCAAGACAAAAAATGAGCTCTACCAAATGGTGGCGCTGGCTGTTAAAGGGTTACAAATATTCTTCATTTGCAGTATTTTATTTTAAAAGTGTTCAGAAAGACTGCATCAATGATATGCTATATATATATATATATATATATATATATATATATATAATATGAATATTTGTATTAACTTCAACCAAAGTCAATTTAAATAGCGGGCAAAAATGGGTTAATTGCCATGGATGTGGTGTTTGATATAGTTTACGTTCAATTTCAACTATTTTAGGCAGAAAAACGTCTATTGACTAAACGCTTTTTAATAATTTACTATTTAGAAAGGTTTTTGTGAGAAATCATTTCAAAAGTAAACTTTTTTTTCCTTTTGTATTTAAATTTGAAATGTTTGCACCAAACATTATTAATTTATACGTTTTTATCAATTGTTTAAAATTATGAATCCATTTATTTTATTGTATTTCCTTCCTGAGGCTGGGGAAGATATCCAGCATGTAGTTCAACATGGAAATGTTCTAATCAGGGTTCATACACTTTTTCACCAATGCTTCTCCATGACTTCTCCATGACCTATACCTAATTTTCCATGACCAAAAATATGACTCTGTCTCAGCGGTACCACTGAAAATGGTTTATTTTAACATGGAACAGGAAAATAGGGTCTGAAACATGTTGTCCCTATCTAAAACAAATCCAGGCTTACTAGCTTCTTCACGCTAAAGCAACTAAAATCTCTCACCAGCAAAATACCTCGACAGTTAAATGCCATTTTACGTTTCATTACTATATACGATACAGTATTTATTATCATTATAGTATTACTATTTTGGCGATTAGATAAAATATAAATTATAGTTGATGCAACTTTAGTCACATTTCCATGACTTTTCCAAAACTTTTTCCATAACTTTTCCAGGGCCTGGAATTAGCATTTTGAATTTCCATGACTTTTCCAGGTTTTTAATGACCGTAAGAACCCTGTCTAATACAAGTAAGTATAAGTATAATGGAAAAGTAAATAAGTGTCATAGGAGGATGTGGAATTATTTTCTCTCACCGTACACAATCAAACAATCTATAATTTAGCTCTGGCCTTCACTCACAAAAAACATTTAGTTGAATTGGACACATTTTTCGAAGCTCCCCGGCTGTTTGAAGAGCAAGCATGGGAAACAAAAGACAGCATTTACCTGTTTGCATCCAGCTAGCCAAGCCTTTTTGGTGTACCAGCTACGTGCGAAGCCTCGTGTATAAGTTTTGTCTTTTTCACAAGATTGCTGCGATATATTCAAATCGGGTTGGTCCGGTCCAAGGTCTTTAAGCAACAATTTATCTGCAACAATTTACTTCTCCTTTCGAAAGGATTGGAGATTAGCTCTTGAACAGAATTAGGCTAAATATATTTTTTATTTTTATTTTTATTTTTATTTTTATTATGGGAAGAGGTGGGGCGGCGCCCCTAGCGCCCCTATGGACCGGCCGCCACTGCGTTTCTGTATGTTTCGATGTTTTTCGCTGCGGGGCGTGATGACAAATCATAATTTTTTAAGGAAATCGTTTTTATTTTTTATTATAATTACTGTGAAATGTATTATGTTTTTGTCATTATTACAATAAATACACACTTGCAACTGATAACACTGGCAATGATTTTATATTTATTAGACTATTGAAACTTTTTGGGTGCGCGAAACTTGCGGAAGTGATTTCAAAACAAAAGCACTCGTTTGCTTGGAACGGGGATATTATAAACAAGGGGAAACGAGGTGAATTTAGCGATCACAACGAAAACGGCCAAGACACACATTGAGCTCAGAAAATGAATGTTATTAAGGGCTGTAAATATAATAAGTCTATGTCTAAAATGGACAACATTCTTAGGAGATTTAAGCTATACAGCGGTTCTGCACTGCGGTCTAGGGGTGGGCGATACCACAACATCTGGATTCGATCCGATACCAAGTATTTCAGGGCCAGAATCGCTGATACCGATACTTTTTTAAATGAAAAGCGTCTTATGTACTTTCATGTAGGGGAGACTAAATCTGAATTCATGTTCATGATTAAAGACAGGACAGTTTTTATAGACAAATAAACGGTGGCCCTGAAGTGCAAGACACCACAGCATTTCACAAAACACCACAGCATTTCACAAAACACCACAGCATTTCAGAAAACACCACAGCATTTCAGAAAACACTACAGCATTTCAGAAAACACCTCAGCATTTCAGAAAACACCTCAGCATTTCACAAAACACTACAGCATTTCAGAAAACACCACAGTATTTCACAAAACACTACAGCATTTCAAAGTCAAAGTCAAAGTCAAAGTCAAAGTCAGCTTTATTGTCAAAAATTCTACATGTCAGCGACGTGCAGTCAGTGGAGGCAGGGGAGGCAGAGCCTCACCTGTCATACTCCAATGTAACGGAAAAACAATTAAAGAAAAACTAAATAATAATAATAATAAAATGTCTCCACTGATCTTGTGTAAATGTGATTTCTGTTTGATTCCAATCGCATTTTATAGTCAAAATCAGCAAATTTGCCGAGCTCCGCTACGGGAGCGATGAGAAGTGAGGCAGGGACGAGCTCTGCCTCACGTAAGCCCACAGTAACTGGCTGGAGCGCGGGCACTAATTTAGCGCGGCCACTTATTTTGTGAGCGCGCTCAAGCCAGTTACCGTGGGGTGAGGTGAGGTACAGATGAGCTCTGCCTGACTTCAGAATGCGTCACCCCACAGAAACTGGCTGGAAAGTGGGCCCTAAGCGCATGCCTGTTACCATCTCACTGTATGTCACCAATGTAATGTTTGTAGATCCCTTGATTACATTTATCCTCGCCATCCATAGTCTCTAAATAACTTATTTCACGTATATATGATATTTAGGCTCGCTGGTCTCATCGTACAACGGCAATGAAAAAAGCACCAGGGGAGGCAGCCATAACCTCTGCCGCACTGAAGGGGGCGCACGTGAGCCCACAGGTTCTTGTTGCTACTGTTATTCTACCGCAAACAACAAACTAGACTTTTGAAACTAGAGGAAGATAAGGAGGACTTTTACAAAACAGTAATAGAGATTGTTGTCCAGAAGGATAGCATGGACTTATATTCATCTTCAAGTCAAGGTAAGACCAACTGTAATGAAAATGGGATCTTACTAAGAAAGAACAATCCAATATTTAGATTTTGGGTATCCTTTTGTTGATCGGTCTGTTTAAAATTAATCATAGCATCAGACTAAAAAAGCTTTTGAAAATAACAGAATATTTCGATTAAGGTAAAAATAGGCTATAATATTTGTAAATCTGACTCTGAAAGAGTCAGTGCCTCACCAGCCATGAACCTCACCGCACGTCACTGCTACATGTGTTATACATCCAGAAATATCAAAATATCATTTCCCGCAGTCCTACAGTGTGACATGTATACATAAAACAAAACAAAAAGGGCCTAGATAAACGGGGTATACATTTAACCTGTTAAGCCCGAGAGACCCCGGTACCGGGGCACTGCCGCAACATCTTGCAGGACACAGTGTCTGAGGGCATGTTCATTTAATAAACTATGAATGTTTTATATCCATGTAACGGGAAGAAACTCATCTAACTGATCATTTTAATATTTTTTTCAAAATAAAACCCACAATGCTAACGCTGAGCCTCTGAATTAGCAACGAGCGAAAAATGCTAACAGATTACTGCACCGAAAATCACTCACAAAACCTTATTATTTATCTCTTCTCTACATCCATGACATCGATTCACATCGTGAGGTGACACAGAATCGATGGGTGCATACATTATCACTCTATGATACGAACTCGCGACTTGATAAACAAAAACAGACATCAAAACATGTGGCGCTAGGTAGCTAAAAACGCTAACATGGTTTACCGGTGTCGTAGTCTGGTCAAACGTGGTCTTCAATGGCATTAAAACGATAAAAACGCTGCTGAAGTTAATCCATAAATTAATCCAATGTGTCTGTGTCCCTTTGAAATGATTTCTGATAATCCATGAGTAATAAAACTGCCTTTCCGTTTCCAGATGTCAGAGCTAGAGTGTAGGTTGCTCTGATGCAAAACTGCATGCGCGAAGCCCCCACCTTTTTGTTCTGCCATGTTAGTGAGAGGGGAGATTCCCCTTCGATTCTATTGGCTGGTTTCTAACGGTCATAAAGAGGTGTCAATCACCAAAATCGACCAATGGGTTCCAGAGAAACGGTAAAACCCCCATTTCCACCCAAATCACCTCAGAGGTGGAGTGTTTTTGGCTAAATCTCTCTAAAAAGGTCAAATGTCACTTGTTTTGCATCAATCTTGATACAGGGTACTTATTATATGTTGTACTTTGGATTCCTAAAGCTTTTAGTCTACTAACCCATCATCCAAGGGTAGTTTTCACTATCTGTAAAAAATAATTTTTGGACGGACACTATAATTTACAGTTTTTTACTATGTAAAATCTGAATTTTCTTTAAAATAAAAAACATCTATATTGATTCTGACTTTTCTACATCCAACTCACAGGTTTATCATTACTTTGAGAAAAAAGATTATTAATTTAACCCTTTTAGAAGGGAAGATATGGTCATTTGTTCTGGGAATGTCATTTTCGAGCCTGAGACCTGAAAAACAGGCTCAGTGCTTAAGAGGTTAAACAAAACAAAGGGCCTAGATAACCCGGGTATACAGTTTAAAATGTTAATAATATATCTAAAGTGTTCAAAGTACAGTTTCAGTGCAGTAGCAGCGGAGCTGGGCAGAAAAGTGACTGGTGCTGGATGAGGGAAGGGGTGTGTGTTGTGTGTGTGTGTGTGTGTGTGTGTGTGTGTGTGTGTGTGTGTGTGTGTGTGTGTGTGTGTGTGTGTGTGTGTGTGTGTGTGTGTGTGTGTGTGTGTGTGTGGTGTGTGTGTGTGTGTGTGTGTGTGTGTGTGTGTGTGTGTGTGTGTGTGTGTGTGTGTGTGTGTGTGTGTGTGTGTGTGTGGGAGGCAGGGTGGAGAGTTCAGGGGAGAGATGTCAGAGAGGGAGGGAGGAGAGAGAGTTCAGCATCCTGACCGCCTGGTGGAGGAAGCTGTTCCTCAGCCTGGAGGTGCGCAAGCTGAGGCTGAGGAACCTTCTTCCTGAAGGCAGGAGGCTGAGTGCTTTGCGGGTGAGGCGGGTGTTATGTATGTCCTGTAGTGAGGGGAGTGAGGCACCGATGATCCTCTGGGCAGAGTTCACTATGCGCTGCAGGCTCTTGCGGTCGGCGGCGGTGCAGCTTCCGAACCACAGCGTGATACAGCTGCTGAGGATGCTCTCGGTGGCGCCTCGGTAGAAGGACAGCATGATGGGGGGTGATGCTCCGGCTCGCTTGAGCTTCCGGATGAAGTACAGGCGCTGCTGGGCTTTCCTCGCTAGTGCGGTGGTGTTGTTTTTCCAGGTGAGGTCATCAGTGATGGTCACCCCAAGGAATTTGGTGCTGGTCACCTGCTTCACAGCAGCGCCGTTGATGGTCAGGGGGAGAAGGGGTCGACGGTTCACAAAACACAACAGCATTTCACAAAACACAACAGCATTTCACAAAACACTTCAGCATTTCACAAAACACTTCAGCATTTCACAAAACACTTCAGCATTTCACAAAACACAACAGCATTTCACAAAACACAACAGCATTTCACAAAACACAACAGCATTTCACAAAACACTTCAGCATTTCACAAAACACCGCAGCATTTCACATTGGACGGAAAGGGTATTCCTTTAGGGAGAACACTTCTTGTTTGTGATTGGACAGAGCCAGCCAGAGAAGCACCAGCAGTGATTGGTTGTTTTTGCTGCCAGTCAAGAAATGACGCTTCGTGATTGGTCACCACCCGACAGCGCAACATGTCCCAACACCCTGGACAGGCTCCAGTATGTCCAAAACTGTGCTGCTAGGGTACTCACACACAAAGCCGTGGCAGCACATCACTCCCACCCTCATCCACCTCCCCTGACTGCCGGTCAAGTCCCGCATATCATACAAAATCCTCCTCCTCACCTACAAGTCCCTCCATGCCCTTGCCCCCCAGTACCTATCGGACATCCTTCACCCACATGCCCCACCCCGGAACCTGCGGTCCTCAGACTCTGGCCTGCTCACCACCCCCCGCACCAAACTGCGAACCTTCGGGGACAGAGCCTACAGTGTGGCAGCCCCCACCCTCTGGAACGCTCTCCCTGCGGAGATTCGCAACATCCCCACACTCGACGCCTTCAAAAGGGCCCTCAAGTCCCATCTGTTTGCCAAGGCTTTCGGCCCCTAATCGATCTGTTGTTTTGTCTGTCTGACTTTTGTTTTGTTATGTTTGTTTTTGCCCTATTACTGTAAAGCGACCTTGGGTCCCTTGAAAGGCGCTATATAAATGCAAGCTATTATTATTATTATTATTATTATTATTATTGTAATCCTCCGTCAATGTCCCCTCCTGAGTACAAGAATGCATGTTTCTCTACTATTTTGAATAAGCGTTAAAACACCTTTCTTCATGAACTTATATTGTTGGACAGAGTACTTTAAGAGGATGGTAGACATGATATCAGCACTACTTCCAGTCAGTACTCCGGCAGCAGCATTTTACACCATGGAAAGTCTTTAGAGTCTGGCCTGGATAGCTGGTCTATCCTTCAGCACACTGACACACCTTGTCACTCTGGTTGGCCTCTTATGGGGCTGCTGTCTTTTAAAATATGATTATTTCTCTGCTCCTAGTTAATTCCTTGCAGATTCTTCCATCAGTCCCAGTCATTGCATGTCAGTCAATAGAGCTTCGAAAAATGTGTCCAATTCAACTAAATGTTTTGTTGTGAGTGAAGGCCAGAGCTAAATTATAGATTGTTTGATTGTGTACTTACAAGGTGAGAGAAAACAATTCCACATCCTCCTATTAAACGTATTTTATTTACTTTTCCATTATACTTATACTTACTTGTATTACACAGGGTTCTTACGGTCATTACAAACCTGGAAAAGTCATGGAAATTCAAAATGCTAATTCCAGGCCCTGGAAAAGTTATGGAAAACAATATTTTCCCAAAGTTTTGGAAAAGTCATGGAAATGTGACTAAAGTTGCATCAAATATAATTTATATTTGATCTAATCGCCAAAATAGTAATGAATATACTATACTATACTATATACATTATAACTATAATGATAATACATACTGTATCGTATAGTAATGAAACATAAAATGGCATTTAACTGACGAGGTATTTTGCTGGTGAGAGAGTTTAGTTGCTTTAGCCCAGGGGTGGGCAAACCTTTTGGCTCGGGGGCCACTATGAGTTTTAAAATTTAACAGACGGGCTGGGACAGTAGCAGATCGGTGAAAAGATATGTAGCTGTCCACTCCTCATTAAACACTCTGCACTCATTGTCGACTTTTCTTTTCTTTGGTCCACTCAATGGGTGTTTCTCAATCGCGAGTACGCTTGCTTGGTAGCACATGTCTGCCGAGCATCTTGCTTCAGAAGCGAGTCAAGAATACTTCCTGCCATTCGGAAAACGAAGTGTGGAACACGCTAGCAAGTGTGCAGGTGTGCGTCATATGAGAGGCCTCGCCTTACATCTTCCGCCACAGATTTGGGGAAATTGGTCCGTGCGCAAAGCATTGTGGGGATTTTAAGACCGCGAAGTCTACTCATGTGCACACTCGATATTTCTCCAAACGGAGTACGCCGGGCTCGGTAGATTTCCAAGTATGCTGGAGATTGGAACAGTACTTCGGCGGCACTCGATGACGTAGTATGCTTGAAATAGTGGCTCTGAAGCAGCTTTACTCGAGATTGAGAAACACCCATTGTTACAGATGCAGGTTCAAAGGTGAATAGGTTCAAAGGTGAATTATTGCGTCATGCGTCATCGTTTGCGTCATGACGTAACCGTTTACGTGCCTTCTTATGACCCACACAGAGTTTTACGTCGCTGATTTTCTCCGCAACACTGCTCACAACAACATCAATAGAGGACTGCGTTGGGTCGTTTTTAATCATAGGAAGCCAGATTAAATTAAAGAACTACTTCTCCAACCTTGTACCTTTCTCCAGAGTGCCGTGGTGCATTGTTTATTAATGTGTTTCAGCAGCATTACCGCCCGCTGCAGCGCTGATCGTTTATTCTACTGTTAACTCACGGCAGCGGCCGCTGTAAAGTATTCACTGTCCGACTGTCACACAAGCAGCTGATAAATATCCCCCATAAGTGAACAACCCTGTCTCCTAGAAATTACGTTCCCACAAAACTAAACTGCATTCTCAAATACGTTTCGCAAGATATTTGCCATTTCTTTTCTAGCTTATAATAATGATAATAGTCATTTATTAATATCATTTTAGAGCAAACTTATTTTCGCGCTGGCTGGCGGCTGACTGTTCAGTTGACCAAATCCGTTATTATGCTGGTTAATGGTTAATAATCACAATATTGTTTGTAGTCGTTTCATACAGCATTCTCAATTACGTTTAACAAGAAACTTATTTTGTCCCACGTTACGTTTGTTCTGAACGTATCTTAAATACGTTTGCTTTCTACCTATCTTTGACATTTCTTTTCTAGCTTATAATAATGATAATAGTCATTTATAAATATCATTTTAGAGCACACATTTGAAATCGACGATCGGGCTTGATATCCTATGGTTAAATTAAAATCAGTAGACGAGGCTGTAATTTCGCCAGCTGCGAGGCAGAAAATAATAGTTTTAACATGCCAAAAAGCTGCTGTGTCGTAGGATATGGTGTTTATGCGATGTGAAATCCGAAAACATTAAAAAAAATAATAATAATACTTTATTCCGAGTGTTCTTGCTTTTCTCTTTGGAAGTCATCACATAACGGCATTGTAATACACGGTTCGGCTGCATTAAATATTACACATCTGCCGTAGTTCTTTATAGAGCCCTGATGAGAAGACTTCCAGACAAACAGGAAGAACTGCCGCCAAAACTGAATACGTGACGTGGATCATAAATATATCAACAATTAAACATCTTACATTTCTTTTCACAAAATACGTCTCCTTGCAGTATCAATACTAATTCGGCTGACTTTTATATTTACACCATAACGGTGCACAGCTGATAGAAAAGGACTTGTAGTTTTTAAACATATTACTGATTTTCTTTGAATATAAGAATGTAAATACTGAGTTGAGAGAATAGTCAGGGGATTTGGGTGATGGGAGACACATCTCTGGAATCACAATTTCAATAGCTTACCATTAAATGACGGATATACCTTTCTGTCTGTGATGTTTTACAAATCAGATATTAATGTGTAGAAGTAAACATGAGAAATAATATAGCAATATCCTGTACAATTATGTAAAAACATGAATACAACTACACATCTTCAGATGTTATACATACATAAGGGTCCTACACTAATAATACACAGTTATTATTAGTATGCTGTGTGTACCTTGTGTGCACCGCCTAGTGGTTAAAGCACGTTGTTTAATTATTTTTGTTGAATAATGTTATTTTTGTTGAATAATGTTATTTGATGAATAAAATATTAAGAGTACATACTTTCATAGGGGGAAAGTAGAAGGTCAATGATAGAAATATAGAATATAAAAAATCAAGAAGATACTGTAAGTGATCTCTACAATAAAACAGTTTAGTGCCTGATGTACAAAGATATTAATGTGAGGATGTGCAAAACAGACAAACTAATTAACCTTTATTAACACATTAAAGAATACTTTAGGTTTTCTTTCAAATAAGAAAAAAGCTTTGGGGGTATCTATCTACAGATAAATATTAAGCCTGACAAAGTACTTAGCGTCTAATATATTGCTTTCCTGCAATGTTAACTGTGTTGAAGCACTTATTTTAACTGATATTATATATATATTAATTATACTCTTATGTATGTAGATAGTATAAGACATGTGCAGAATTTGAGTTTAATGGTGGAGGTATACACACATATTGATAGATGTCTTGTAATGCACTGTTGAGGAACCTGTGACCCAAGTTTTTCATTCATTGCATAACTTCAACATAGTTGTGTATATGATATGTCAATACACCTTAGAAAATCTTGAAAGGGATGTGCAAAATAGCTATTATATACAGTTTTTAATTAACTATTAGTAGAGAATAACGAGTAATGAATATACTTTATAGAGATCTGCAGATAAATGTTTAGTCTTCTCAAGCACCAACTAATATCTCTCCTGATTGTTGGCACTTGACAATCACCTTTCCCTGAATTTTACTCAGGTGTAACTAAAGTCTGCTTTAAGGGTTGTTTATATTTCACATCATTAATCAGAATCTGCAAAGTAACTAAAATAAATGTAGTGGAGTAAAAATACCAGGTTAACCTCTGAATTGTAGTGGAGTAGAATTACAAAGTAACAATGAGCTGGCATGTGGGTATATATTAATGCTTCCCATTATGGACACAAGCGATTTTCACCCATTTATTAATTACATGTTTTACATTTGTACACACCAATTTGTTTCCTATCCCCTAAACCTCCAGGGCTGTACACAGTTTAATACTGTCAACTTCTAATTTTGGGAAAAACGAAAACGTCTTTTAAAACTACAATTCCCAGTAGAGACGCCATAGAACATGTTGCGAAACACAATAGCCAGCATGTGTAGTTCTGGGGGGGCGTTCGAGTCCAGTTTTGGAAAGTCTGCCGTGGTTTCGTTCCATTTCAAAGAGCTGTTTGGCGCTCGGCGTAACCTTGGCGCACTGCCACTCCAACATCCAATCCCAGAGCTTGAAGATTAATCACGGGGTTTGTCAACGGGACTGTAGTCCCAAACGATAGCTGGGGATTATGGGTAGTGTAGTGTCTTCGGCCATCCTAAACTCTGATTCTTTTTTCGGATTTCATATCGCATTAACACCATATCCCGACGTGCATTGCGGCTAAAACATCCAATCAGCGAGCTGATGATCTTTCCTACGTCACTTTAAAGCCCTGCTCACTTTTGGGGAAACCAGCTGTCATTTGAACGGCGATCAGCCTGAAGCCACAGAGCTCTTCTGTTGTATACTGTCCTTTCTTCTTAGAGGAAGTACAGAAACACGTAACTCTGCATTTGTTTTAATGTTTGAGGTGCAATAAACGACACAGCAGCTTTTTGGCATGTTAAAACTATTATTTTCTGCCTCGCAGCTGGCGAAATTACAGCCTCGCCTACTGATTTTAATTTAACCATAGGATATCAAGCCCGATCGTCGATTTCAAATGTGTGCTCTAAAATGATACTAATAAATTACTATTATCATTATTATAAGCTAGAAAAGAAATGTCAAAGATAGGTAGAAAGCAAACGTATTTAAGATATGTTCAGAACAAACGTAACGTGGGACAAAATAAGTTTCTTGTTAAACGTAATTGAGAATGCTGTATGAAACGACTACAAACAATATTGTGATTATTAACCATTAACCAGCATAATAACGGATTTGGTCAACTGAACAGTGAGCCGCCAGCCAGCGCGAAAATAAGTTTGCTCTAAAATGATATTAATAAATGACTATTATCATTATTATAAGCTAGAAAAGAAATGGCAAATATAGGTAGAAAGCAAACGTATTTGAGATACGTTCATAACAAACGTCATGTGGGAGAAAATAGGTTTCTAGAAGATATGTAGAAAATAAACGTATTTAAGATATGTTCATAACAAACGTAACGTGGAAGGAAATAAGTTTCTTGCGAAACGTATTTGAGAATGCAGTTTAGTTTTGTGGGAACGTAATTTCTAGGAGACAGGGTTGAAGTGAATGTGTTTCAGTCTGAATTGACGCTGTTTGGCATCACAACACTGTTATGAAAGTTTATCTGGCATTCTACAGGTGATGTTAGCATAGCAAACGAAGCTAATCAGACTATCTCGACTACTTGTTGCTATCATATTGTGGCATAAACCATTTTCTACACAAAATAAACAGAATCACACTAAGCTGGTTAGTGTTGCCTGCCTTTATATAAGTGTTTTTTATAAGTGTGTGGTCGCGTTCTAGTCCCTTTTCTCAGCGCTACTGCTTGTTCCAATTTGTATTTGCTGTACTACTAACCATGAACTGTTATTGCTCAGGTTAATCTTGACCCCCTCCAATGTAAGCGTGACGTATTTGGTGGGTTGCCGACTCCAGCAAAGGTAATTTGTGTCTTGAGTGCGCCATCAAGTGGGATCAACTGAAATGCCGGGTATTGCAGGAAAAAGGCTAAATGAATGCAGTCTTTACTATAATTTGGACAATTTTGTACCAATATTCGGCGGGCCGGATTAAAAAGCCCAACGGGCCGTATATGGCCCGCGGGCCTTAGTTTGCCCACCCTACTATTTGATTTGTTTTAGATAGGCACAACATGTTTCATATGCAGACCTCATTTTCCTGTTCCATGTTCAAATAAACCATTTTCAGTGGTACCGCTGAGACAGAGTCATATTTTTGGTCATGGAAAATTAGGTATAGGTCATGGAGAAGTCATGGAGAAGCATTGGTGAAAAAGTGTATGAACCCTGATTAGAACATTTCCATGTTGAACTACATGCTGGATATCTTCCCCAGCCTCAAGGAAATACAATAAAATAAATGGATTCATAATTTTAAACAATTGATAAAAACGTATAAATTAATAATGTTTGGTGCAAACATTTCAAATTTAAATACAAAAGGAAAAAAAAGTTTACTTTTGAAATGATTTCTCACAAAAACCTTTCTAAATAGTAAATTATTAAAAAGCGTTTAGTCAATAGACGTTTTTCTGCCTAAAATAGTTGAAATTGAACGTAAACTATATCAAACACCACATCCAGGGCAATTAACCCATTTTTGCCCGCTATTTAAATTGACTTTGGTTGAAGTTAATACAAATATTCATATTATATATATATATAGCATATCATTGATGCAGTCTTTCTGAACACTTTTAAAATAAAATACTGCAAATGAAGAATATTTGTAACCCTTTAACAGCCAGCGCCACCATTTGGTAGAGCTCATTTTTTGTCTTGATATCTTGTTGAAAAATAAATTAAAAAGTTTTACTCCATCTGATTCAGCCAGCTCTACCCTTTGCTTGACATGTTATGCACAAAACAACCTCTAGATGTCACTGTGGTTCGAATAGAAAGCCCTTCAGCTTGCTTCCACTGAGAAAGTTGGCATGCTAAAAATCACTGCTGACGAAAATACTCTTTTTGGTCAACTTCTGTAAGGTAACCATGTCATTTTTGACATATTTTAGTGTCAGAGCACTGAGTGAACATAATTAGATAACTTGATGCACAAAAAAAGTTTTAACAAGGGTGTAATTATTTTTTTGAAAATATGCTCAACCAACCGGTCGAATTGGCCTTTTATGTATATGTTTTTTTCAGAGTTTCAGAGATGTTTTCCAATAAAATATGGTAAATAAATGGCTAGATTTGTGGTAATATTACTAAATCTAGTACTGCCTTATGAGTCTCAGAGTGAAAGAGTGATAATAATTTATATAGCACCTTTCATGCATGGCATTCAGCCCGAAGTTGCACACAGATGAGCAAGTTAGGCCAACACAGGATATAGGCATTTGCTGTTAGGCCAGTGGTTTCTTGTTAGGCCAATTCAGCATCTACAGTAAGATGAGCAAGTCTTTTTTTATTATGAAAAACCCTTAACATTACTTTTTTCCTTTTTTTTTTAATTATAATTTATTATCTTTTATGAATATATCTGGTTGTATATATTGATCATTTTCCATAAAATATATATTTTTATTTCAGTTTGTGTTTTATTTGAGTTTGATGCATACAAATACTGTACTGTATGATGATTGTTGAAAATGCACTTTTACCATAGAAGGCCAGCTCGACCAGTTGGTAGAGGCTCAAAAAAACAAACTGTGTGGTCAGTAGGGTTGCAAAGGGGCGGAAAGTTTCCGGTACATTTCCGGAAAGTTTCCGGGAAGTTTCCATGGGAAGTTAATCTGGGGAATTTTGGAAATATTCGATGCAAAATTAAACAAAAAAACATGACATTTCAACAGATTTTCTTTTGAATTTTTTTTTTTAAAGTAGAACAGTAATTATTTTATTGAACAATTATTTGTGTCATTGAAGAATGAAAACAGGAAGGTTGAGTTAAATGTTACTCATCCCCCCCAACCCCACTCATTAAAAAATGAACAAAAATGCACCCCCCATCCAAAAATCCCCACAAAGTCCCATTCAAAATGTTAAATGAAAAGAGCCCTTCTCCCTCCAAAAAGTCCCATTAAACATGCAAATCTTCCTTCAAGCGATCCTTTGCATTTTTGCTAAACCCTTTCAGTCAACGGGCTCTTCCTGGGCCTCATCAACATCCAACTCTTCCTCTTCCTCTTCAGTGTCACTGTCCAGCCTTGTTGAGGATGGCTCTGTGTCCGGCTCAGAGAGCCTTAGGTTTGCCCGAATGCCAACCAGTTTTTCCACTCTCACATTTGTGAGCCTGTTGCGAACCTTTGTGTGGTCTCAATAGCCATGCAGTAAGCAGTGTGCTATGGCATGGATATTCAAGTGTACTTGAATGGCATCTGTTTGTTTTAGTCAAGATTATTATTATATTATTATATATATATATATTATTATTATTATTATTATAGATGGGGTTATTAAACCTACATTCTTTTGTGTGACTGTCCCTGCATTCCTCCCTGACTTCCATCACTTTCTCTCTCTCTCTTTCTCTCTGCCTGTCCTGTCTCTTCCTCATCAAAGCTGAGCTTCAACTGGCGTAGTCTTTTCATTATATCTCAGTCAGCGTAAAAAGAAAACAATACAATGTTATATCTTCAATGTTTTACTCAAATTGAAATGAAAGAAAAGCATTACAACGTTTGTTAAAAGGTAATCCTTCTGACATTGGATGAATGTAATTAACTTTAGCTCTCTAGCTATTTTATTCACGCAATTTAAACCAAAGTATAGCCTATAGCTGCAATATGAGTTAGTGTGCATGTTGTCGGACGTCCACTGACTAACGTAGAGCGTTCACACAGCATCTGCTGGTCCTATGATGTCCTGAGGAACAGAAACACAAGCAGCCCACTGGACTCAGATCTCTAGATACCTCATCACTCCTCCGCTGCTCCGATACAAGTCCGGGCTGCGGAGGTTTGTTGATACATGTCGTCTTCTTCTGTTTGCTTTAATCGAGGCTACGTAGTTATGCAGCGCCCCCATCGTCAGTAAATGGAAGTACTACAAAGAACCCCGTTTAGTGCCGTTATTTCACAAGTTTTGTTATATACACAGCTCGGAAATGATTACCGAGGTCCTCGGTGACCTCAATGGCCGGCCACACACACACACACACACACACACACACACACACACACACACACACACACACACACACACACACAACACACACACACACACACACCCACACCCACACCCCCCACACCCACACCCACACCCACACCCACACACACACACACACACACACACACACACCACACACACACACACACACACAAAACTTGCTTTTCAACTAAAACTGTCTG
>NW_022987666.1:479484-620171 GCF_902827165.1 Trematomus bernacchii | reverse complement strand
GAAGAATTTGTTGAAGTCTGAAGAATATCTCCATTGACTTCAATGTTAAAAATGTGATGTATTATGGGATGTATCTCTGGAATTATGAAAGTTATGAATGATAAAAGTAATAGCCATCGATTCCCGACCGAGCTGAACGTTTTGATGTTTGAACGGAGTTTCTGCGATGTTGAATGTGGGAGGAGAAGACGGACAAAGTAATTGGACGGAATAATAATAAACTTTTCGTCCGTGGAAGAACATATAGTGGGAATTCCCATCCCCACTAAACTAGAGAATGCAATTCCTGAAGAAATTGCTAGTGGGAATGCTTTATGCTGAAATATAATGTGTAAGAAGAAAGTGAAGAATTTAGATTGAAATGATACATGAACACTGGGGGCTTGAATGTGTGATGAGAGAAGAAAAGAGAGTAAAAAGACTTGGAAAAGCAGCAGAATATTTGAACTGCAAACCTTTGAACTAACTTGATGGTGAATGATCTGTCGCCATGCCAACGGCATTTGAAGAAATCTCAAAACTGTCCCGTAGATGTCTTCACGGCTGGACTGTTAGCACACATGTGAAGTTTGAGCCCTTTTTGAACAGAGAGAGAGAGAGAGAGAGTGTGTGAGTGTGAGTGTGAGTGTGTGAGAGAGAGAGAGAGAGAGAGAGAGAGAGAGAGAGAGAGAGAGAGAGAGAGAGATTTTTTGATTTTTCAAACCACTTTTATTCACAAAGCAAATAACCAAACAGACACAATGTCAGTTCAGAAAACGACTGAAAATAAGATCCTCATTCACCACAGAACACAAAGCATTTTTAAGACACCACATGGCCTCAAATTCTCCCACATTTTTGGTTAAGCAAAAGTAACTGTAGTCCGTTTTTAGTCTTGCTTTTACCATCCGCTTGAAAATCAAAACTGCATCGGTATCCAATGACTCCGCAACTTTATTCCTCCTGCTGAGGTAGATGGCCATTTTAGCCTGCCCCAACAAAAAATTCAAAAGCTGACTTTTGCACTTTTGCTTCTGGCTGTACCTACAACCCAAAATGAACATTGACTTTGAAAAAACCACATTAAACAAAATCAACATCTGAGCGAGTAACTGAAAAAGACAAAGGAGTCGACCACATTCTGTAAAGCAATGAAAAATGGTTTCCCTCTGTTCACAGAAAGGACAGGCGTCAGACACTGTAGGGTTGATCACTGACACAAACGCATTTACCGCTACCGCAGCGTGGAGAACCCTCCACTGGAGGTCCCCACCCCTCTTAGTCAGCGGAGGCTTGTAGAGCGCTCTCCACTCAGGCCTCTGAGCCTCCGTCAGGCCCAGGTGGGCTCTCCACTGGGTGTCCACTCGCTCCTGGAGTCTGCTCTGATTCAGCACCTTTGTCACCAGATAATAAAAGGTTTTGTTGGACATGGTGCTAAACTTAAAATCGGTAACATTGTTCAACTTTAACAAAAAACCCTCACAACTGAGATCAGGAAAACATAGCATCTCTGGAAAAGAGTCATTGTCATTTGGAGACTTCAGTCCGTTACAGTGAGCAGCGATCAGTGCCAGCTCTGATTGGCTGAGCTGCTGTTTCCAGCTCTGCAGCAGGAGGCTGACCACCCGGACTGACCTGAGGCTCAGACGTGAGGCCAGGCCTGCAGCGTTGTCTAGGCGGGGGCCACACACCTCCACCACCTGGCCCAGCGTGAGGATCCTCTCCTCACAGAGTCTCTGTTGTAGAGAAGGCCCTACTCCACACACAAAACGAGATCCACGGACCACCGGCTCTCTGAGGAGCCAGAACAGTGAGCCACAGCAGTCTGGTCTCTCTTTTCTGAGTAGTCCCCACACCTTGAAGAGACCTCCATAGAAACCTGAGAGATTATTCAGGCGTAATCCTTTTAGGTCCATGAGGAACAGCGACTCAGCCAGACCCAGCCCACCACAGCGCTCCAGTAAGGCCCGAGCTACGGGTCTCCAGACCAGGTCAGCAGGTCCAGTCAGGAACCTCTGGACGAACCGGAGCCTGAAAGCAGCCCCTCTGCTCGCCAGGTGAACCAGGCCATGTCCCCCCTCTTCCTTTGGCAGGAACAGGACGCTCTGAGGGACCCAGTGCATGCGGTCCCAGAAGAAGTCCACCATGAGAGCCTGCACCCTGGACAGCAGGTTTACGGGCGGGTCGGTGCATGCCAGCCGGTGAGCCAGCATGGAGGAAACAAGGTTGTTTAAAATAAGGATACGCCCTTTAAAAGAAAGTTTGGGAAGGATCCACTTCCACTTCTTTAACCGGCCTTCCACTTTCTCGATAAGCCCGTCCCAGTTTTTCAAACAAAACGTGTCATCACCAAGATAAATGCCCAGGTACTTTAACCCTGCCCTTTTCCAACCAAGGCCCCCAGGTAAAAACAATCTGTCAATGCTGCCCTCTCCTACTGCTAAAGCCTCACTTTTCCCCCAGTTGACTCGAGCAGATGAGATTTTGCAAAAGTTGCTCACAGTTTCAGTTAAAACATTGATGTCCTCTTGTTTTTTAACAAAGACCATTATGTCATCCGCATACGCAGACAATTTAAAAACATCCCTACAGCCAGGAAAAGAGAAACCCTGTAACTTGGACCTTAACCGGTGTAAAAACGGCTCTATGGCCAGGGAGTAGAGCATCCCGGACAAAGAGCAGCCCTGTCGGATTCCTCTCTGAGCTTCAAAAGGAGCACACAAACTACCGTTTATCTTCAGTACACTCTCAATGTCCCTGTACAAGACCTGGATCTTGGCTATGAGACCAGAGCTGAACCCAAAAGCTTCCAGCGTCTGCCACAAGTACTGGTGCTCAACTCGGTCAAAAGCCTTTTCTTGGTCTAGAGAAATCAGACCAAGCTCACAGCCCAATGAACCGGAGAGGTCCAAAACATCCCGAATTAGAGTCACGTTGTCAGTTATCAACCTGCTGGGTACACAGTATGTCTGGTCTACGTGAATGACATGCTCCATCACTTTTCTCAGCCTCGTTGCTAACACTTTGGAAAGCAGCTTGTAGTCGGTACAGAGTAGAGACACAGGACGCCAGTTCTTAATCTCCTGCAGGTCTCCTTTCTTAGGGAGGAGAGTGAGCACAGCTCTCCTGCAACTCAGAGGCAACCTCCCGTTACTTAGACTGTCTCTGAGCACACTCAGCAGGTCGTCTCCTATAACCGGCCAGAGAGCCTTATAGAAGTCTGCAGGCAGGCCGTCTATGCCAGGAGCCTTCCCACTCTGCATGCTCTGCAGGGCCTCCTGCAGCTCCTGGGCAGAGAGCTCTGCCTCCAGCTCTGCATGGTCCTCCTCAGGGACGTTAGGAAGGCCCTCATAGAACGACTGCGCCACCTCTGGCTCGGCCTGGAACTCTGTTTGGTAGAGCTCTTTGTAGAACTCCACAGCACACTGACGAATGTCGGCGGACTCCTGAAGCAGCTGCCCCGCATTGGATCGCAGGGAGTGCATCAGCCTCCTCTGACCATTCTTACGCTCGAGACCAAAGAAAAAGTGAGAGGGAGCATCCATTTTCACGATGTTCTGAAACCGGGATCTGACCAGAGCACCCTGAGCAGAAAACCCCAGCAGGTCAGACAGAGCTGAGTTTTTACTTTTGAAAACTTTAACATGTTCTCGCTCTCCTGTGGAGTCTGCCAAACCCTGCAGCTCCACCACTTCTCTCTCCAGAGCTCTCAGAGATCTAGCCATGTCCTTTGTGACATTGAAAGTGTACTGTTGGCAAAGCTGCTTGATTTTCACTTTACCTATATCCCACCACTGCTGAAGAGAATTGTACTCACTCTTAGATAACCGGTAGTTTTCCCAAAAAAACTTAAAAACATTTTTAAAATGGTTGTCGGCCAACAGAGAAGCATTAAAGTGCCAATACGCACTATTACACTTAACATGATTAATAAAAAGTGAGACCTGTACGAGGGAATGGTCAGAGATTCCCACTGGACTGATGGAGCAGCTTCTGCTTACATTAATGTGATGGCTAAACACATAGACACGGTCCAGCCTAGCTAGAGACAACAGGTTATCCCTAGAGTGCACCCACGTGTACTGCCGCTGGCCCGGGTGGAAGTGCCTCCACACATCACACAGCTCAAAGGTTTCTGTGAGTCTCATTAAGGCACTCTTTGAGGCAGCATGCGGCTCCTGGTGGTTCCTATCCAGCACAGGGTTCTCTGTGCAGTTGAAGTCCCCCCCCAGGAACAGATACTCCTCACTATCACAGGTGCTAAGAGTATCTTTCAGTTTCTCAAAAAACAAGAGCCTCTCTGCGCCCACACAGGGAGCATAAATATTTATAAAACATATTTTAACTTTTTCAAATTCAGCGTTTACTTTTAGCAAGTGTCCTGGGATGACCTCATCGACCGTACAGGAGAAGGGTGTAAAGCCCCTTGCAAAGAGAATTGCGACCCCTCCACTATTGCTGCACTTATGGCTGAAGAAACCCTCCCCCCCCCACTCCCTCCTCCAGTCACTCTCGTTCTCAGCAGTGCTGTGAGTCTCCTGGAGAAACGTCACATTTAAACTCTTGTTTTCTACTAAAGTAAATAAAGATGCTCTTTTCGCATCCCCCCGAGCACCGTTAATGTTTAAAGAGCCCAGCTTTATGTCACTCATAATTAAATTATAGTTGCATCCTAACAAAATCAAAAACCTGGCTGAAGAAAAATAAAAGAGAAATAATAAATACAAGATGTACTTATTCATCATTATTTACACTTCCCTCTCTAACCCTCTGAAGTATCTTCTTTAACCTAGCCTTCTCTGGGCTGCTGAAGACAGGTTCCCCTAAGGCTTCTGGGCGCCGCATGAGAGCCTTGGCAGAATTGTGAAAAAACTGCAAATCAGCAAAAAAATTCTCTAACTTCACCCCCCTCAACCCCTTAGTTCCCGCCAGAAAGGATCTGATCCTCTGGAAAGAGTACTCCTCTCCCTTTTCTACCTCAACCAGGTCAAAGAATGACTCACTGTCACTGTCCTCTGAGTCCTCTGCGACTCCCTCTGGCTGAGAGGAGGAACACAGCGACTCTGTCCTTGACACCTTCCCTTTCTGTGCCACACTGCCTTTGCTCACTTCTTCGTTTTTTCTTTTGACAGGCAACCTTAATAAATCCTCATCCATTTCAACATCCTCCAGAACAGACTGAGCTACTCTGGCTGCAGTGTGCTCACTATCTGCTTTCTGTGTGACCTGAGTGTCTGTGTGTGTGATACTGTGTGTATCTGCCTGTGTGCTTTCTGTGTGTGAAACCGTTGGCTCTGCCACGGACCCACTGACCTGCGGTTCCACCACCGGCGTTTCCGCCGCGGGCGCGTGCGCGGGCTCAGCCGTGCACAAAACAACCGGCAGCGGCTCCGCAGCGAGCGCGGACCCCAGCACCGGCGGCCCGGCCGCGGACAAAGGGACCGGCAGCGGCAGCGGATCCGCCGCAGGCGCGGGCCCCAGCACCGGTAGCGGCTCCGCCGCTGGCATGGACACCGTCGGGCCGGCTGCGAGCGCGGACACCACGGGCGCGTCCACCGCCCTCTCCGGGCACGCGCGGATCAGGTGTCCTGCCGCTCCACAACCAAAACATCTCAAAATATCAGACGTTACATGGACAGTATACACAAAATCATCAATTTTAAACTTGAGAGCCAGATTTAATTCCCCTTCATCCTTTTTCAGGACCATCAGCACCTGTCTCCTAAAAGACACAACGTGCTTGAGGTGCGGGGATTTACAGCCCAGGGGGATCATCTTAATGGGAGACGCAAGCTGCCCGTGTCGAGCCAGCTCTCTCTCCAACAACTCGTTTCTAAGAAACGGGGGCACATTTGAAATTATAACTTTTTTAGCAGGAGTGACAAGGGGTAGCACGGGTAATATCGTCCCTTTAATCACTAGCCCGCTCTCCACCAGCTGGTTAGCTTTCTCCGTGCAGTCTAAAAAAATAACCACCGCACTGTTCATGCGGGAGGCAGATTTGACTCTGCCATATCCCACCACAGCCCCCACAGCCAGACCACACTCCTCCACCGACACACCGTCAGGTGGAGAGAGCTTGATGGCGTGTTTGCGAGTCAGCTTCTCTAACCCGGCGCAGCTGCCACGGAACGCCATGCCGGGCGGCGTGACTGCAGCTGCAGCCGCTAGACAAACAATTAGACAAACAAATCACCAGTGCAACCAAACAACACCACCAAAAAACACCAAAGTCGGACAAGTGATGCACAATGACATAAACTATCGCCCAGAGAAAAGTGAAATATTAACAAGGGTTTGAAAAGTTGTAAACTTTAAACGATCGCTCTCCGCTATACTCACCGGTCCACTCACAATCAGAGAGAGAGAGAGAGAGAGAGAGAGAGAGAGAGAGAGAGAGAGAGAGAGAGAGAGAGAGAGAGAGAGGATGAGAGAGAGAGAGAGAGAGAGAGAGAGAGAGAGAGAGAGAGAGCAGAGAGAGAGAGAGAGAGAGAGAGAGAGAGAGAGAGAGAGAGAGAGAGAGAGAGAGAGAGAGAACTGACTGCTGTCAGTTGGAGTGATGACATCATCGCGTTCCATAACACAGGTGTTGATATTTGAGCTAACGAGGTGTGCAGAGATTCACAGGCTTCATTGTTTTGAATGAGAGATGAACCTCTTACATGTGAACGTTTTGTGGAAGAACGATAACAGATATCTGTGAAATTTCAAAACGGGAAGCATGTGAAGGAAGTTGAGTATCTGAAGTGTAATTTTTGTGTACTTTCGGGTTAATAATGTGGCCTTTTTGGCAGTTTAAGAAAGGTGTGCGGCTGCTGCTGTGAGGAAATATCTGCCTGAAATTACAATGGGCTTTAATGGAGACATGGGTTGCGTTCGAATACTCCAAAAAAACAGCTCCTAAATTCTAACCCTATCGTCTATTCCTTGACCTCGGAGTGGAACGTCACGGGGTTAAGGGAGAGTGGATAGGAGAATTCAAAAGGACTTAGGAGAAGAGACTGCGGTACTTTAGAGCAGCGGTTTTCAAAGTGTGAGGCGCGCCTCCCCTGGGGGGCGCCAGAGAGCTTCAGGGGAGGCGCAGCGTGAGAAAAAATAATAACGAGAAAAAGACGAGTAAAGTGACATTTGCACACTTTTGGCTGTCTGTGGAGACCGAGTTCCCCCACCTCGCCAAAAAGGCTGTTAAAGTGCTCACTCCCTTCACCTCCACCTACCTGTGTGAGTGCGGGTTTTCCGCATTGACTCTGATCAAAGGAAGTGCCGGTCAAGGCTGCAGCCAGAGGATGATCTGCGTTTATTCCTGTGTGCATCAAAGACGCAGACTCATTGTTCCCACTAAAGTAGGGGTGAGTGTAATAAGGAGATAAAGTTGACGTTCAGTGTGTTGCCGGGAGCATATAAGGATGTATCCACGATGTTGAAAATGTTTAAAAGATATGTGTTGAGAACACGGCGTGCGAAAATATACGGGTCGTGCTGCAGCTAGATGTGCCTGTCCTCTGTAAGAAGGTGTCGGCGACTGACATGCAAGGAAGAACGGCTGTCCACAGGCTGTTCCAACTTTAACAACTTTATTAACTTCCAGGGTAGTGAATTGAACATGCTATTGTAATTGGGTGTGTGGTATATTTTCATGCACGGACACGCATGTTCCACAACACACAAACTGAACAACACTCAATTGTACGATCGCTACCAGTGTCCTTGCGATCTTGTTATAACAAGTCAACAAGTGCACGTTATTACTGATGCAATATGGTTGAGACCATTCGGGCTTATTCTAGAGGGGTGCAAGGAATAGTCCAAGTAGTGGAGGAGTTTTATACAATATGTTTAAAACATAAAGATAAAAAGGTTTTAAAAAGTGATTGTTTAATGTTTTAAGGAGGTGACGCTACTCAGCCAATCAAATCGGTGCAGTCAGTGAGTCAGCACAATAGATTCAAACACTCACAGAGACGAGACAAGAGGAGAGAAACAGTCGGAATAATTTCAAATGGCGGAAGGTAGACAGCGAAAACAGAGCATTTAATGACATGTTCTCTTACTGGACCTCTTTGAAATGCAATGTAATAACAACAATAATAATAATAATAGCAATAATAATTGGGAGGGGGGGCGCGGCTGTTCATATGTTCTCTGAGGGGAGGCTCACCTTCCCACACTTTGAAAACCCCTGCTTTAGAGAATCCGACTGCACTTTCACTATCCGACGTGTTTATGATGCGCCAGCGGAGGTCATAAATGTGCGCCTGCTGCGGTGGGGAAACTATGGAAACTACAGTTTTCTATACAGCGGACTACAACAGGGATGTTTAATAAGAACGAGGGACTACTGTAAACTCATCTAGAGACTCTGCACCGTGCTCTGATGCTGTTGTTTTATGCTTTATGAACGGGGACAACAGAGAAACATATTCTTCATGACCAAAGTTGGAATTGAAATAAAAAAGGAAAGTGAAACTTATGCTCGTCACCCTCTCCCTCCGGTCCACATTAATACAAATGATCCCAATACGTATGATTGTATGAAAAGATCTTAAAATCAATACAAATGTATTTATTATAAACGTTAGTCCTTAACATCTATCAATGTGTCTATCACCATTCAAACATCTTTTTAAAAGTTGAACAAACCCCACACAGCTTAGTAAAGACTGTGAAATGTTGACTTTATTTGATCATTTCAGTCAAAACTAACGTTCACATTTCCCTTTTTGATTATAATACTGATGAACGTTCAAAACAAAGCACTTTGGCAACTTACCACATACGTTTTGAACCGTAACTTTCATGATATCATTTCTCGTTCATAATCGATTGTTTCCGTGAACGACCGGACATTCCCTCGGCTTAAATGCCGCGGCCGCAAGGCATTGTGGGGCAGCATTTTCTCCTCTCCTTTCGGTTAGGGAGGTCCAGTGGTTCCTAAGCTAAAGGAGGTTATAAAGGAAGTTTGAAACCTCCTTTCCTTTCATTTTAGAGAATTCGAACGGCACTTATCATGGCTGCCACTGAGGGACTTCCGGGTCATTTCACTCCGTTAGGAAGGTTCCTAAGCTAAATGGACTATTCGACCGCAACCATGTTGAACGTTTTTGTCACTTCATGCCCTCAAGAGGCATTTTGTTTAATTATTTTGCTGAATTATTTGTCATTTTTCAAGCTACGAGATGTTTTCCTACGTTTATCATGAAAAATGATGTCTCAAGAATGTAGGGTTTGGGAATTATGGCAGTTTTAAAAAAATATATGAAGGCACATTTCAAGATTTCTCACCCTCTAGCTGTGACATCACGCACTCTAGTTAATGTTAAAATCTGAAGAAAACCTCTTTAACAAGGTCTGAACAATGTTTAATATCTCTAAAAGTAAGAATCAGATTTAAAAGTTGAGTTACACGGATAATGTAAGAAAGATGTGTGACATTTGAAAGTTGGAATGAGGTTTCTGAGTGAAAGTATGAATGAACAGTTAGCAGTTGAAGTCGCATGAAGATTTGTTGAAGTCTGAAGATTTTCTCCATTGACTTCAATGGTTAAAAATGGGATGTATTATGGGATGTATCTCTGGAATTATGAAAGTTATGAATGATAAAAGTAATAGCAGTCGATTCCTGACCGAGCTGAACGTTTTGATGTTTGAACGGAGTTTCTGCGATGTTGAATGTGGGAGGAGAAGACGGACAAAATAATTGGACGGAATAATAATAAGAATTTCGTCCGTAGCAGAACATATAGTGGGATTGCTGTTAACAGCATTCCCACTAAATAATAATAATAACTAGAAAATGCATTTCCTGCAGAAAATGCGTGCGAATGCTGTAAACTGTGAACATTTGTGGCTGAATTTAGCTGAAAATGCAGAAAAAGCTGAATATGTTATTAGCTGAATGGTAGCTGCTTTTAGCTACAAAAATGCAGAAAAAGCTTAATATTTAAAAGAAAAGGTTTAAGAAAAAAGGTATAAACAACAACACGTATAGCCTCCATGTCCTGAAATAACCTGAAGATGAAATGTCAAACTGGCAGAGTTGAAAAAAGTGATAAAGCATATTCTTCTTTTAGAAAGTATAATAAGTTATAAACAATACAATTCATAGACATAATTCCCCTAAAAAAGCTGTATTTGTTGAATGGTTTCAGTAGCTGAAAGTATGCTGAAGTAGCAAAACGTACTGTAGTACTAGTAGTAAGCATTAATAGCAGTAATATTGTACTAGAAGCTGGAGTAAGAGTTGTAGTAGTGCAAAAGTGAATATTTTGAATGAGAGTTAAAGAGACAGTTCATCCCCAAATCACCTGAGGATCTTTGTGGAGTGTTCTGCATATGCAAAATAGAGTAGAACAAACCATTAGTATGAAGCAGACAAGTTACCACATTACAATAAAAGGTTTTAATAGATTTTGTGAGTCAACAATGTTGTGCTAATTAACAGTATTATTATCTTCAAAATGCAGCAATTATTATTAGGAGTCATATCATATTAATAGCATAACATAGACACAATGAAATTAAAAGAAATTAGAAAATGTCAACAAAAAAGAAACCTTCTCTGCATAAAGCCTAAACGTTTAATGTTGGCCTTAGATCTTACAATAGGGGAACTTTGACAAACCAGAAGGAAATGTATAAGGCCCTTTGGCTGCATTTTGGTGGCAGTTGCACTGATTACAAAAAATGTAAGAGATCTTTAGTTAATTTTCTTATTTTAGAATTAGGTGGATGGTGACAAATTGTATTACTTAGTTAATTTTCAGCTTAACAATAAATTGATTATGGTGTAAATGATCTGACTAAGCTGCACCTTTTAAACTGCACTAAACATTTTAAGAAAGTTAGATTAATATATAACCTTTGATAAAATTCATCCTATACACCTAAATGTTTGCATAAAACAAAAGACTAATAAACAAATTAAACAAAGAAAAAAAATACAAGATCATACTTGCAAAACCAAAATGCTTGGTTACTTAATAATTGTTTATCAAACAGGTTGATAAGGCAGGGCTTAACCATATTGTCACCATCAGGCAAAGGAAGTGTGTGCTGTATATTTAAATGATGCATTGTAGTAGCACTGTAAAATTGGGTTGAAAAATCAACAAAACTATAACAATATTGTTCAGCCCTACCATGAAAGAATGTTCACATTGTGTTTAGCTAGGCTAATAGCCCTATGAGTTCATGGCTTTAAGCTCCAGAAGCTCTTGACTGACAGTAATCGTCATGTCAATTGTGTGATTTGCCAACATCTAGCTCAGGTTACTGAGCCTCACTGAAATGCAGGAGTTTGGTTGGCTTTTGAAGAAAATATGGTTCGAGTCACTGGTGTGAATTCAGTGAAGAATTTGAAAATTGGAACATTTAATTCCCAATTAAATAATTTGACATGGCTTAATTAACCAAGTCACATGTCGTATGCATCATGAAGACAATCGCTTCAGCTTAGATTTCACAGACTGAACGCTGATTCTATATTTATATAGAGCTTTTTTCATGGGTTCAGATTAGCCCAAGACGAGGTATACAATGTGAACATCCTTTAAAACCTTTCATATCTACCAGCTGAAACCCCACACTCATGATCACTATGTTGTACTGTCTTTCTGTCCTCTTCCAGTTAATTAACCTGGAAGAGGACAGAAAGACTATGTATTTTAGATACATGTAGAAAACATGTGAACAGGGAAAGCAAAGATGGCATGTATGAACATACATACAATGAAAATAAACATACATTGTTTGGATCAGGTCAAAAAAGCTTTTTTAAAAAAGGACCAGATTGCTGTCCTACTGTTCAGTGGCAGTCAGTCCGTCAGTCCGTCAGTCCGTCAGTGGGTCAGTGGGTCAGTGGATCAGTAGTATTGGTTGCTGTATGTTGAATCTGTCCATTGTAGGCACAAATCAAAACTGTCAACGTTCAGTGTGAGGACGTAAGGGCGGTAAGATGGTGACCTTTGACATGTCCAATCGCTGTAGAAGTGCTGCTTCCAGTTTCCTTTAGCAACATGGAGGGGGAGAGTCTTAAAGAAAAAAGGTGAAAAAACGTTACCCCTCACATTCCTGTAGTTGTTAATACAATTAGATATTGTATCAAGCAAGTACAAAAATGTGTTACCTTCACAGCTTTAGGAGGAACTTTCACTCTGACAGGGATGACTGATCTGCAGCAGTTTGGTTCCCTGCAACAGTTCATCTGATCACTGCCAAAGGATCAACAGGATGCAGGTCCTACTGTACTGAGCTGTGCACAGCAGTGGATACACATATGGGGATGTGGAGGTGGTCAATGCAGATATCTTGAACACTGCTGAAGGGCAAAACATCTTCTCACACAGAAGTTGAGGACTGCTGCATGATGGTCAGCTTCTTCGATGTTTGTTTCTGTCTGTGCAGTCCTGAGTGTCTTCACTGTGAAATGTTGGAATCACAGTGGAGCAAGACCTGATAGAAGAAGTGAATACATGAGTGAACACAACATGACATTAAAACATTACATAAGCACAAATGGAATTAGAAGACAATAACTGTTGCTCTGTTGTGAAGAATCTTCACCACTGCCTGCATTGAGGGGGAACACATTTATCTGTGGTCCAGCAGTGATGAGTCCACTATGGTTGAACAGTTAAGCTGCTGCCACTGTTGCAGCATGCATGTCTTGGTTTTACGGGATGATCCAGTATCTCAGCACCAGAGAGAAGACAAGGCTAAGGCAGGCAGGTGATATCTCATCCTCTTCTTTGAAGAATTGGGATGAGAAGAAAGTAGAAGGTGCCACTCTGTGGTCCAGCAGTGACTGGTCCACTGTGGTTGAACAGTTAAGCTGCTGCCACTGTTGCAGCATGCATGTCTTGGTTGTTGTGAGCAGTCAACAGGTAAGCTGCTGTTGCTGCAGTTGTCAGTTGTTGTGAGTCGATCCTCACGGTGCTGAAGGAGATGAGGACAAAGCTGGCAGGTGCCGTCACAGAGGAAACTGACAAACTGTGTCTGGTCCAGGGGAAAGGAAACTTACAGGAGTTATATAGTCTCTAAAGTCATGGCCCCCTACCCTACGCTAGAGTATGTAGTTTGAAATTGTGAGGGATATAAGTGTGGGATTTCAGCAGGTAGAAGTACATCAGAAAGTATGTGTTACATAGAACATAATATACTTTTTGATGTAAATAAATTTTGCAAAATTGTGTCAGCAGCTATTTGTGTCAGCATGATGTTTATAGCTGCTGACACAATTTTGGCCTGTGCATTTATCAACCCTGAGCCCAACCCACCCTGATAAATGCACAGGCAAAGTTATGCTGAAAATATAGCTTAAAAAACATGTTTACCTTAAAAAGATATGACCCATAATATTGTCCAATACTGTGAAAAGTTTAGATTGCAAAAAATATGTTATAGCTTTTAAAAACATGATGACCTAAAAAAGATATGGCCCAATACTTCAAATAGTTTCTACCTACCAAAGATTCCAGCTAGAACTCACCTGACATCATTAAACACTGTTAGAGGACACGACACAGAACACAGGATTGTGATAACTGTAGTAGGTATTCATCACACCTGCGTGGAGACAGCGCTGTGGTTGAGAGATGAAGATGAGGTCCAGCAGTGTGTTCTTCTCTGTGGTGGCGGCAGTGATGAGCTGTGCATATCCCCTGGACTGAAACATCTCAAGAATTGGCTTACCTGCGTTGGATAAGAGGTTCTCATTGAAATCGCCACAGACAATGATGGGGTGACAATCCATGATCTCCAAGGAGTCCAAAAGGCTGCCCAGGTTTGAGAGGAACGATGTCACGCTGTAGTCTGGAGGTCTGTAAACAGCTGCAATCAGTGCGCTCACTGGGGCTTGTACCTTCAGAGCCAGAAACTCAAGGTCCGTCACATTATGCACATACTGTTTTTCACACACTTGAATGTGGTTTTTCACATATACAGCAACTCCACCACCACCTCTGTTAGCAATCTGTGGAAAATGTGTGTAGGACAGGTGTCTGTTGCGTTTAAACATATTGTAGCCTACCAAATGAAGACTGTCTGCAACAAAGGAGCCTTGCAGGTGAGTTTCTGTAAGACACAAAACATCAGCAAGACACAGTTCATGATGGCTCTTGATGTCATTCACATGAGATGGCAATCCCTCTGTATTATGGTGAACAATGGTCAGAGTGTCAGGTCTGCTCAATGTTTGTTTGATGTGAAGAAGAGGCATCATGTCGTCCAGGTTCACTTGTCTCATGGTCTCTATGGCTCCAGTGATCTCTGGGTTAGCATATATTTTACTCACATCCATATCCAGCAGGCGCAGTCCACTGAGAGAGGTCACTCTACTGAGAGCTACATAAGCCATGCCAGGTTCAAAGATGTTTTTTAATGAGACTACAGCTGATGTCCTTGTCATACCTTGAACCTTGTGAATTGTACAAGCATAGGCCAGTTTAAGTGGAAACTGTCTGCGTACCACTCCTCTCTGTTGCAGATTCTCCTCTGCTCTCTCAATGTACACAAGATCATCAGGTTCTCCCGGTGCTCGATTGCGGTAATTCCTTCCAGCTGTTTCATCATCCATCTTGAGCCCAAGCATAGTGACATGTGCAGAACCACGTTCTTCAGAGGTAAGTACCCTGGCCAGTGTAGCGAACGAACCATTCACCAATCCTTGAGACACGTCTATGTTTCTGGTAAGCATGACACGAGCACCCTCAGCAACGGTGGTTGAATCAGGTAACTCACTTCTGCCTCCTTTAAATGGTTTAGCCTGTCTTGCCATTGTTCCAGTTTGTCGGTCCTTTCTGAAGTCATCTGCATCAATCTTGGTGATGTGGGAATAGAGACGAGCTAATGTTGCTGAGTTGTGGGAATCAACTTGTTTATTAGTTGCAAAAATGTGCAGGACATCAGATGGACAAAGTGCAGGTTCAGTGACAGTCTGTGACAGCAAAGCTCTGTCTGCTGCAGGCAACTGGTCAGATTTCACTTTCACACGGATCCGGTTCAACATATCTGCAAAGGCAACATCATCCTTCTGACGCATAATCTCAGTGAGATTGATCATCTGAAAGTGTTCTTGCCAAAGGTCAATCTCACATGGGTCATGGACACAGAGGGCCTTGCCCTGTCGCACTGGTGGTAGCTGATAAAAGTCTCCAACAGCTAACACTGACATTCCTCCAAAGGGTCTCTGACTGCCTTTGATCTGTTTCAGTCTCGCATCCACATAGGCGAAAAGGGGCTTTGACACCATGGAAACTTCATCAATGATGATAATTTCAGCATTTAAAAGTTCAGATCTGACTTCATCCAGTTTGTTACCAAGACCTTGAAATGGAGGCTTTAGGCTTCTCGGCAGCTTCAGGAGAGAGTGCAGTGTTGTGCCTGATATATTAAAGGCTGCAGTTCCGGTGAAAGCAGTCAACAGGACAGTTGGATTCGATATGTCAGCCTCCTCGGCACGTCTCGGCAGTTTGCACAGTATCTTAGATGCCTCTGAGTAGATGCATTTGATGAGATGTGACTTGCCTGTTCCAGCACCTCCATTAATGTAAAAGAAGAACTGCTCTGGATTTAGGCCACAGACTTTATTCAGGCACCAGTTTCTCACTGCATAGAACACACATGCTTGCTTCTGATTCAGATTCTGGTACATGTGGCGTAACACTGCAGGGTCAAATGCCGGGGCTTCTCTGATGGCTCTGACTTCTGTTACAGCATTAGCCTGATTACTGTATTCTGGGACATTCTCTTGTTCATTTTCATTGAGCGGCTGTCTTGCCTCCAGTTTTTCAACACATTCCAACCTGTCTACTTCTGCTTCAGGAGCCAGATTACACCACTCATCAATCAAACCTTTGTTCTGTTCAAACTCCTCGACTGCATTCTCAATCTCTTCACTGTTTTTCTCATATTTGTCTCTGTTTCGTTTCACAATGCGTCTGACATACTCGGGCTGCTCAGAACCTGGTAGTTGGACCCAACAACTGTTGTAGAAGGACTCATAGGTGGGGAAATGCAGTCTTTTCAGTTCCTGGTCTGACCGGTAAGGGACATACAGTTTCAGTAATGTTCCATAGAACTTCTCTGGGTACTTTTCCTGTGAGCAGCGGTAAAATCTGATGATGGCAGGCTTATCATTTTTTCGCCTTTGCACAAATCCCATCTCATTGAGGAGGGGCATAACATCTTTACCTTTTGTGTGCTGACCGTAGACAATTCTGCATGTTGCGGCAAAATCAGCCAAACACATCTCCTCATACTCTGGGGTTTCAGGTCTGGCTTTGTATCTGTCAGTCAAAGACGTCATCCACACATTTGGACATTCTGATGTTTTGTTCTCCAGGCGTGACATGACTCATTTTCACTGGGTTGTCATCTGTCGGTATGAATATTACACCGCGTGAGCACTTCTTCATATGAATGCCACATGCACGTGTCACACACTCCTGAGCTCTGACCTCTCTCTTTTTTGAGTATTCCTGCATGATTTCCCTCATCTCATCACATTCGTTGACATTGTCTCTACTGGAGTTCTCAATGACTGTTTTGAGGTACTCAGAAAGTCCTGATTCCTTTTTGGTGATGTAGCTAGTGATATAAATGATGCATGAATATGCATTGAGAATATAACTGACATCAATATTTGCATCCCAGGCTTCAAGGAGATGTGGATTATATCCATTTACCCAGCAGTCTTTTGGGTCACGTTTCAGTATTATGGCACTGGATTTGTTTATTGTGTTGAGGCATTGCTGGTACTCACTGAGGGTTAAATTGCATTTAGCCAAGAGCTGCAGCAAACTGAGAGAAGCAGTTTCAGGTTCCTTCAACAACAAGTTCAGTGGTTTGAGCTTTTCCTTTGCTAGAGCCACTTGCTGTGGATCAACATTCTCTCCAGGTCTCGTTATCATTGTGGTTGGGACAGGTGGTTTAGGGAATCCAAATCTGCATCCAGAGCTGAGGCTTTTGAAACATGTCTTTGAGTGGTTTTTGCTATGCATTTGCACTTCTGTAACTTTCTTGTACAGTTCAGGTTGTGTATGTGGATCAGGCCGCTTAGCTGAGATGTACTTGGACACAAAATTCACAACAGTTTCATCATCATCGTCATCAAACACAGGTGCACCTTCTACCCATAGGAGACAGTGTATGTGTGGGCTTCCTCTGTGCTGAAACTCAACTCTGGAAAAGTAGTCAACAACTTTTCCAAGGGGTTGTGCAGGAGATAAGATCAAATCTCTGAATAACGCCTCAACACGCTTATCAAACATGCGCATTGTTGTCACAGGATTGCTTCGCAGTATGTCACACTTTGCTGACCAGTCAAGTCCTTCAAAATCGACATCTTCACCTTGCTGCCTTTTTATTGCTTCAATCACTTCAGGCCAACGCATTTCAGCTGCAGAAGATGTACAGAAGAATGTAGGAGTTCCCAACTGTCTGATCATGGCAAAAAGATCTTTTGTGGTTTTCTCCCAATAGGCTGGTGTTCCTCTCAGTGGCTGCATGAATCTCACTGCATCTCTATTTCGTATCAGTTTCAAAACCTCTCGTTTATCTTGCAACATACCAGAAGTGATTGGTCGTCCATCTCTCGTAAAAGGCTTGCCTTTCCTTAACTGTACTGTCATGCTGGAAGTAGCCAGGTGTATTTCTGTGACAAACTGTGCAAAGAATAAGTAATTTGTGTCTCTTGCAAAACGATCATCAACACAGAACAGGCGTGCTTTGAAATAACTGCTGGGTGATAGTTTGATACATCTCATTTCATCCAGTGTGTTCTGACCTGTAGGAAACTGTACAGGGAAAGCCATGGCCTCTAGTTTAGGTGTTTTGAAAAAACTAACTGGACTGTTTCTTTCTGCTGGGGCAACAGAATAGATTCCTTCATTAAAACACAATATCTCCTCTGAAACATCACATGGCTGAAGGCATGACTCCAAAGCAAATCCACCATTAGGCATGTCACCTTCCTGTTCTTCATCATCTCTCTGCTCGTCTGCTTTCTCACCATCACAGGGCAACATGTCAATATCCTGCTCATTTTCTGCCCCACAAAGTGCACTTTGCTCACACCTGTCAATTTCCATCAAATCAGCTTCATCATAATCAACCTCATCCATTGATGCATGCTCATCATCATCATCTTCATCTTCATCATCATCATCAGGAAGTGTTGGGTCACATAATTCAGCGTCATCTCTGATGGTTATGTCCTTGTACTGTGGGTGAATGTGTTTGAGTTCATGCAGTGCCTGCACTAGTTTAGACCAGGTCACAGTCTGGAACAGTTGATGGCCTTTGTAACATAACCTTCTCTTAAGCTTTACTCTCATGACTTGAGACTGGCTTCTCAGTCTTGGTAACACTTCAACTGTTTCCTGTACCTCAGATGGGACACACACCACATTACCACGTATTAGTCTCTGTCGTCCTTTGGGAAGAGGAATGATTTTGGCAAACGTTATGCACTTGGCTATAAGATGCCTCTCTAATATGTTGAGATCACACAGTTCAGGTGGAATATCAGCAAGCTCCAAATGATTGGCTTCAGCGAGGGATGGCATTACTCCTTTTTTAAGATGATCATGGCAGGTGGAACAAATCCACTCTCTCCTTCTCTCATCAGGCACCTTGCATTGTTGTTCATTTCTGCAGACATCATTACAAACATGAACATACTTTCCTGTCAGGCATGCTGCAACCACAACTGGATTTGTGAGGTAATTTGACCTATTACAGGGTTTCACTTGGTTTGGAAAAGATGCTTTATGACAGACAGTGCACACATAAGTGGGACCAGCCTTTTTATGTAATCTGAAAACAGATATGGCCTCCTCAATCAAACTGTTGTCACTTTCTTGAGTTTGTTTATTTATCATTCTGTATTTCTTTGTTATTTTCATGGCACATCGCATCTTATGCATAATCTTATGTGCAAGATTGTTTTTATATCGGTCTTTCATTAGTTTTTTCATTAGTTGTCTGTGTCTTACCCTGAATGGTTCGTCATGTTCATAACGCTGACTCATATGAGATATCTTCCTCTGCCTATAATCATCATTGTCTCTGTAGCAGTCGGTAGAGCGCCGGTTTTTTTTCTGTCTCAAATCATTGTCTTTGTAACAGCAGGTTAAATACTGCTTTTGTTTCTCTCTAAAATCAGGATTGTCTCTATAACTGGTGATAATGTATTGTTTTCTTTTCCGCTGAAAGTCAAAATGATCTTTGTACCGCTTGGCAAAGTAATGGCTTTGCTTCAGTTTTTTTTTTAGCATTGCTTTCAGTATTGTTATTGTTAGGTTTTTCTGAGACCATGAGTCTTCTCTTGCTTTTTTTCCTTTGCTGTTTACTAAGCTTTGAAAATGTACAAGAGATGTTCTGCAATACAGTATCAGACAGATTACTGGCAACAGAATTTAATGGAGAAGAGATGTATGATACACTGTGAGATGCATCATGAGATGGAAGGAAACTGAATTCACTTAAAGGTTCTGGTTCAGTTTGAGCATTAGGGATTAGGTTAGTTAATACCTCCTGTTGTCTCACAGATGATGTGAAAGTGATTTCGGTAGACACTTCTTTAAATATGTTGTCAGAAGGATCACTGAGACCATGGTTTTTCACTTGATCAGTCAACTTTGATTCAACCTGTGGAGCATCATGTGATGGAGATGTGATATGGACCTCTTGTTTCACAGCAGGGGTTTGAGTTGACTTGTCTGGTAGAATGTGCTCAGAACTATCAGTGGGTGTGTTTCTCCTTAGAGTAGGTGCGCTTGATTCATCAGCAGCTTCATCCAGCAGAGCAGGTGCATCAACAGTGACAGCTGTAGGTCTGCAGTCTGTGTCCAGGACAGCATCATTCAGGGAGACTGGGTTTCTGTCGTAAAACTCCACAGGCTTTAACTCATAGGTACAGTTTAACTGTGTGCCCACCATTCTGTGAAACTTCATGAGCCTGTCAATCATGTCACTGAGACGTGTAAATGTCAGCATGACAGCAGTACCAGGAGTGAGTGAATCTGGGGAAAGGGGCAAACCTTTACTAGTCCTGGAGTGTGGGTCAAAGAAACCATACCGGCCTGTTCTGGTTCTAAATACTGCAATACACAACTGTGTCATCAGCAGCAAAGCAAACTGCACCTCAGATAACAAGCAGCTCAGTCCTGACTCAAGGTCCAGAAAGCTATCTACAGTTGGATGTAAAGGTTCTCCTAACGTGCCATACCTGGAAAGTTGTGTCATGTCCACATAATGGGTAAACCTGCGTGCAGGAACTTCATGTGGGAGCTCATCAGTGGTCAAATGGATGTGATTAACAGTTTTTCTCACCTCATTATACATCATGTTACCTTTATCCAAAACAAGTTCAATGTCAGCTCTGGTGATGTTTTCATTCTCATGGAAGAATGCAAGAAATGTTAGTGAGTTACAGGTGCACTGCTTATTTCTGGATTTTCCATATTTAGGGGAAGCCTGGCTCCACGATGCAGGGACATGTTGCTCAGAAAGTTGATCTCCCAGGTTTACACTGTCTCCATGAGAAGGCCATGCCTCACAAGCAGCTTTACGGACGCGTCCACTCTTCAAAATATCTGCATAGGTTGGCTTTGGTACACATGGCTGATCACCTTGACCTCTCTTGTTTACCGGTTTAGCATGAGAAGGGCCTGCCTCACAAAGATCATCACTTCGACGTCTCTTCTTTAGCATGTCAGCGTAAGATGGCTGTGGTACACATGGCTTATCACCTTGACCGCTCTGGTTTACCTGGATAGCATGAGAAGGCCCTGCCTCACAAAGATCGTCACTGTCACGTCTCCTCTTTACCATGTCAGCATAAGAAGTCTGTGGTTCACAGGATGCATGGTGTTGACCTCCCTGTTGTACACTTATAGCATGAGACACTGGACACACCTTCACTTCTCCACTGCTCAGAGGACCAGAACGTTCTGCTGCTTCACTTGTTGCACAGGGAACATCTGTAGATCTTTTCCAGCGCAGGCTTTGAACTTGGGACTTTTTGTTCTTCCTCGGCATTGTTGTTGTTCTCCAATACCACAAATGTTATTGTTTAATTCCTTAAAGCACCTTAATATTTGCAGGTTTAAAAATATATTTAAATATAAGAATCAAACAATTCAGTTGGTTGTTTTATTGCAGTATATGACAAGTTAGACAATAACAAAGCTCTTTATTTTCTGATTAAAACAGTGTGTGAACTGTATACCTGGGGTGTGTTTACGTTTATCAGAGAAAATAAATACAATATCGTATTATTATGTTAACTAGTTAAGTAAATAAATACAGCAAAAATCAAATATGACTTAAAACAGCCTTTAGGAATTAGATACGTTTACGGTAACAAAATTCAGTAACAACAGTTCTTATAAAATAAATATGGATTGAAATGATAAACGTATAACCTTTGTATATATATATTTGTAACTATCCACTTAGTACAACAATTTATGTGTTGTGACAATGATACAATTAAATGTTGAGTTCAAGCACTTTTCACTTGACAGAGACAGAGAGAGCGTAAGAGCAGAGAGACTCTTAGAGATGCTTTTCAACAGATAGATCAAGTACTGGTAACTTGAGATAGAGACAGAGACAGAGAGCGTAAGAGCAGAGAGACTCTTAGAGATGCTTTTCAACAGATAGATCAAGTACTGGTAACTTGAGATAGAGACAGAGAGAGAGAGCGTAAGAGCAGAGAGACTCTTAGAGATGCTTTTCAACAGATAGATCAAGTACTGGTAACTTGAGATAGAGAGAGAGAGCGTAAGAGCAGAGAGACTCTTAGAGATGCTTTTCAACAGATAGATCAAGTACTGGTAACTTGAAAGCCAAAATGTCAAGAGTTGTTTCAAAAATCAGTGCCAAGCGTTTTTTTGCGTTTTTTCAAATGTCAGCCATAAAATCGTTTTGCTGTTCTTATAGATAGAGTGGGATAGATCAAGCACTTTTCACTTGTAGAGTGGGATAGCAAGAGAGAAATACCAAAAATAGATAGAGCGTACCACCAAGTACTTGTAACCTGGTGGCAGAGATCAAGTACTGGTAACTTGAGGGACACAACAGATAGAATATGCCACAAATTAGACAGAGCAAGGTAGATTGGATAGGATAGACAGTGGCCATATAATCAGATTGAGTGGAAACAAGTGATAGGAAAGAGAGAATGCGGTTTTGATAGAGAGAAAGAATCCAGAGAGTTCCTCAACAGCAGGGCACCTGTAACACACAGAAAGTTTTGATTTAAGAAAACAGATTCAACCCCAAGCTCAAAGGTCATTGAAGGCATCTGATCACATGAACCTAATCTAAAAACATGATGACATTATACACTGACCACATTTATATGTGGAAAAATAAATGCCAGGAAATGTAACAGTTAGGCAGGGCTGGTTTAGAAGGCTCTATTTAACTACAATGACACTTTAGTGTGTTTAAGAAACGGCTGCATTTAATACATTTCCATTCATAAATCTCAACTTACTATCAAGGTCACCACAACGTTCTCAACTATGTCAGTCAGCAGTTGGAGACAGGAAGGAGGAGCCAGCAGATTGAGGGAGAGAGAAAGAAACGTTTAGCGTGAGTTCATAAAAACAACAACCTCACAGCGCATTGCAATCCTATCTAATGTTAAAAGCTGCTCATGTACTTTCATGTTGCTATCCACTGTTTATTACTAAATCACATGCATGTTAAAACACAGGACAGTTATTAAAGGCAAATACAAATATATTTTATTGTATGTATTGGTTATCTTTTTGAATAAAGAAAGTACAAATATAATGAAGGTTTAATACATTTTTGTATCACAGGATAATTCAATCTCAATACAAAAATGTGTAGGACATATATTGTTAGTTATTACATTGATTGTGAATTACTGCAATGGAAATAGTTTGATGTCTGAACACAGCGAGGTGGCTATTTGTATTAGCAGAAGCAATATCATTTATTAAATCAATATTTTGAGTCTAATTATTAATTAAAAAAATAGGGATAATATATAGAGTCAACCTGAATAATGTCCACCTCAGTGTATTATTCCATACGAATGCAATTTATGGATGTCATTACTGTTGACACAACTTTTTTTAGGATGGGAATCTATTGTTAAAGGTTGGGAAGGTAAGTTTGAGAAACCGGCTCGAGATACACTTTTTGTTATATTCCATGGAATGCTCTTAACATCCCGATAGCAATGAATATCTGAAGTGCTTTGACAAGAAATCCATAATAAATATCATCTGTGGAAGCCGTAGTACTGTAAAAAGCACGACCAATCATCTGAGCCGGCCCGGCTAAAATAACTGGATGGCCTACCTGCCTGTCAGCCTTCCATCTGTGCACAAACTTATCTCGTGCCCTCATTGGTCATGTGCGCGTTCGTGTGTGTTGGAGGAGGGGCTCTGTAAGGAAGTGGCAGATTTTCTCCGGTTGTGTATTTTCAAATTCTAGCGATCTCGAGCCGGTTTCTCAAACTTACCTAACCCACCTTTAACTGTAAACCAATCAAATATAAGTTGATTGATTGCAAAAATACAATTAATTTGCTTACTTACACTAGAGTCTGCAAGGAGTCACCAACAGTGATGGTCTGCAGTTAGAAAAGGGAAAGAGAAGGGGAGGAAGAGGCTTCGATTAGGTGGTCTATTGTCAATGATATTGTTATACTTTTCTTGTCCACAACAAAGATATTATAAAAGTGTCTAATAACATGTAATCTAATGTAAAGCGTCTTTGAGCCCCTTGAGAAGCACTATAAAAATACCATGTATTATTATTATTATTAAACACAATATCAATGATAATAGATTAATGTTAATTAAGCAGGATCTGAAAATAGATGAAACGTGGCTGCTTATCAAAAGCACATAGAATAGTAAATATATAATTCAGGTTCATGGGTTTCAAAACGGTTCATTCATAATTATTCTCCAAAGGACTTAACTGTGGCCCAACTCATGTTTTCCCATTAAATTCGGGCAAACAGTTGCAATTATATAAAGGTATCAAAGTGTAATGTATTAGTTCTGGAATATGACTTGACTGAGAAACTATAGTATGTGTACATTCTGTTACATACAATTACTTTAATTTCAAATTCAGTGACAGCAACCTCAAATACATTTCTTAAAGCTCCCATGTCATGCTTTTCCGGTTATTACCCGTCCCCTTGTGTGTTATGAAGGTTTTTATGCATGTAAACGGTGTGCAGAGTCAAAACCCTCAAAGTACACCCTGTAGCGAGTAAAACTCTAACACAGAAAATACCTCCCCAAAACGCCTCGTTGGAGATACGTCACTGCCCATTTGATTCTTCCGGGTACCGCCTCATGTCATGCGGTACCCGGAACGAAATGGACCAATCCCGAAGAGCTATGGCCACACCAGCAGCGGCGTGTTCCTCCTCCAGAGGTTCGAAGAACCGGCATTTCACAGACGAAAGCTTCCAAAACATTGCCCAGTTTGAGGCCGGATATGCACAGCTTGTTTGGACCGGTTGGAGCAGGGGAAGATCTGGGTATACAACCTGTAAGTTTGCATTGTTATTTGTGTATTTATCAAACAAGACTATTTAAATGTGTAAACTGTGTTGGACTGCTAAGCCATTGACACAGTGCTAACTGTGCTAACTAAGTTGCTAGAGTTTCCATATATCAACTCTAATGTCAGCAGATGGCCTTGCATACATGTATCTCATAGCAGGAGAATGTCTGCAGTCACACACACGGAATACTCATACAGTATACTCCGGTTTACCGTACATTGTGACCGTACATATACTGGATGTAGCTAACGAGGCTAGCTGTATGCTAGCGCAAAACAATGTATTCATGCAAGTTACATTGTATGGTAGCAGAATACCCGTATACGATTGCAATTATAAACACGTTATTGCTAGCCTAATATGAACCACTAGCTTTTGTTCATAGTAGTTTTATTACACTGCATTATAGTTGCCTTTCCTCCAAGCTAACGTTCATATCGTGTTAGCTACCAAGGTAAACAAAGCTAGGTTAGCATATTAGCAGGCAAGCTGTTCATTACACAACTACTACTAACGAATCTAAAACAACTAAGTTTCTCTAATATTTTGTGATTTGCATTTGATTTCGTCCAGCCAGATCCTGGCGGACAATCCATGACGTGCTAAAAGGCACTTCTACTACTACTGAGGCCTCGTGCTAAAAGGCACCGCACCGGCTGTGCGCAGGCAATATGCGAGGAGGAGGAATGGATGATATACCGTGTGTATATATGTATATTTATGTTCATTTTGTACATAAAAATAAAGTTTAATGGAAATACTTAGTAGGCCTATCCTTTCTTCCCTGAATTCATATATAGCAAACCATGATTTGATTTCTCATCAAACAGTAGTAGTTTATAACGGGTAAAAATAACTTACTCTTTGTTATGAGCGGCTCGTAGGCCACAAAGACAAGGAGACATACACGAGTTTACAAAACCACGGCACATTTATTGTGGTAAATGCAGAGATAGGTGGTTGAGAGGATCGCAGAGTTAGTCTTCCTGCAGCCGCTTTGGAGAGAGACTGGGGCCGTAGTGTCCGGAGGTGTCCGTGATCGTGCTGATTAGCCTCTTCAGCTCCACCCCATCGTAAGACAAAGGCCCTGGGGCCGTCACACTCTTCTATAACAACAGTTAAAAATATATATGTATATAAAATATACGGCTGTGCCGACGCCATGATAAGACTGATGTTCGGCTGAGAGCAGCCGTTTAGACATGGGCGCAGCCTCTCTGGTGGTTGACTAATCAGAACGAGTGGCCGAGCTGACCAATCGGAGCACACTAGGCTCACAGGGAGGGGGGGGCAAGAGCTCCAACGAGTCGTTTAGTGGAGAAAGTGAATACTGCTGAATACACATGCTTGACAGAGATGCTGTATGCGAAACCAATGTGAGTTTGGAAAATTGCACAGTATAAATCTATTTTAGTATACCTCAACAATGTAATTATGATCAGTGGAAATGGCCATGACATGGGCCCTTTAAAGCATTTAAATATAATATGGTTTATATTTAGATATTAGAATCACATATTACAGTTGGTCGTTTTATTGCAGAATGTTGCATTTATTATTTATTTGTGTACTTACACTTCAGATCTGCAACGTCGCCAACAGTAATAGTCTGCAGTTAGAGACATGAAGAAGATGAGGGGGGGAAGGGGGTGGGGGAGAGACAGATTATACATTTCACCTCAATAAAACAATTTTACACACCATTTGAATTATAAGTACTTTTCAGGAGCACAGTATGTTTCCTTATTTACTATCAAAGTGTTATTAAAAATGTTGAATTTCGCAGGGACTTCACTTATTCTTAAATAAATGTTAATAAATCATAAAACAGTCACAAATAAATACATCATGTGTTAATCTAAGTATAAGATTTAAGGCAGAATATACACCGTTAACCAAACCTACTTCCCCAGGGATTGATGCATTCATTATTTAGTCTTGTTTTGGGTCAAGAGGATGTATGTCAATTTCGTCATTGTCTAAAATAAATTATCGTCTGTGCGTATGTGCAATTACAACTACAAAATTAGCATTACATTAGTTACATGGAAGAGAAATTGCTGTTATCTCAGGTCTCCGTGGGCGCTTGTGTCATATATACAATTACTAATTTTAATGTATAGATGAATACACAAGTATTTATATTAGGAACGTGACTGACTCCCACCCCACCTATCGGTGACTTAGCAACAGCTGTAAATGCTTTTAAAACTAAGTTTAACAGTACTTTAGTTCTTCATAATAACTCTGACAACATTTTGACAAATTAAAGTTCCCACATTAGTGTCAGGAGAGTCACTTGAGATGCTGAAAAATACGTTGTTCGAAAAAAACCTGTTTAGAAGTAGATTTTTTGATAATTGACCGGCAAACGTTTGTAGCTGCTATGCTAGCGTTAGCACGTAGCTAACATTAGCTCCCGTTACCAAGCAATACAAGTTTTATTCTGGTTGACCATGAAAACGTTTTCCCTCCTCGTTTAGCTGCCAACTTCAATGTTCATGTAAAGCGCCACACCTGTATTTCTACTGTTAAAATGTTGCGGAACCCATTTATAGTTGTATGGAAGAAACGTAATGTGAAGCACTCACCATTAAAGACACGGAGCAGAGTGACGCAGCACAGTTTGTGACAGAAGATCAGGTGATGCGTTCAAAGGGACTCGGAAAATCGCACGTCGAGGTTCACTGCTATAGATCAGTGGTTCCCAAACTTTTTGTGCCCAAGGCACACCAAAGGACAAGTAAAAATCTCAAGGCACACCTATTGTGCAAAATAGCCCTAAAACACGTGTTATCACTCATATCATGTAAAATAGCTGTAAATGTGCATAATTATTTACTAATGCCAAATCAAATGTGACAAAGACAACTATATTACTCATGAAATATTTATTAACGAAATATTTCAGAAATTAATTCGAAACTTTATCAAATTAGGCTTCATTCAAGGTTCAAGGTTCAAGGTTCTTTATTGTCAATCTGACATAGCTACAGAGTAATTATGCAGTTGAAAATCTTATGTCACAGGCTTCTCCAACAATGCAACATAATAACATAACATAATAACAATAAGAGCATGAGCAATACAAAAATAATAATAGTTATAAAAATGAAATAAAGTTATGATGTGGAATAGTGCAGTATGAGTCTATATACAAGTTATTGGAATGATATATATATATTAGGTATTAGATACATACTACTGAGAAGCAGTTGAATGTTTGAAGTTGTTTCAACAGTTCAATTTTTTAACAGTCTCACTGCCCGCGGGAAGAAACTGTCTCCGAATCTTCTTGTCCTTGCCAGGATGCTGCGGTAACGTCTGCCAGACGGCAACAGAAAGAACAGTTTGTGGCTGGGGTGATGGGGGTCTTTGATAATCCGTAGTGATTTCTTCCTGAGCCGCTGGGAGTAAAGGTCCTCCATGGATGGCAGCTCCGTCCTGGTGATGTGCTGTGCAGTTTTCACCACCCTCTGTAAAGCCTTACGATCGAGGTCGGTGCAGCTGCCGTACCAGGCCGTCATGCTGCCAGTGAGGATACTCTCTATCGTGCACCTGTAGAAGTTGCAGAGTATCGTGGAATCCATTTTGAACCTCCTCAACCTGCGGAGGAAGAAGAGCCGCTGTCGAGCTTTCTTGGTGATGGTGGTGGTGTGAAGAGACCATGTCAGGTCCTCAGTGATGTGGACCCCAAGGAACCTGAAGCTTTTGACTCTCTCCACCGTAGTCCCATTGATGGCGATGGGGGCGTGTCCCTCTCCCTGCTGCTTCCTGTAGTCCACAATCAGCTCCTTTGTTTTGCTGATGTTGAGATGGAGGTTGTTCTCTTGGTACCAAGAGGTCAGGTTTTCGACCTCCTCTCTGTACGCCGTCTCGTCATCGTCTGTGATCTGGCCGATGACGGTCGTGTCATCAGCAAACTTCACGATGGTGTTGGAGCTGTGTGTGGCCACGCAGTCGTGGGTGAACAGGGAGTAGAGGAGAGGGCTGAGCACGCAGCCTTGAGGGGCACCGGTGTTGAGAATCAGGGTGGAGGATATTTCCCACCCGCACTGCCTGGGGTCTGCCCGTCAGGAAGTTCAGGATCCAGTCACAGAGGGCGCTGTTGAGCCCGAGGTCTCTGAGCTTGATGGCCAGCTTGGAGGGCACAATGGTGTTGAATGCTGAACTGTAGTCAATGAACAGCATTCTCACATATGTGTTCCTGTTCTTCGGGTCCAGGTGTGAGAGTGCAGTGTGGAGGGTGAGGGCTATGGCGTCGTCTGTGGACCTGTTTGCTCTGTAGGCAAACTGCAGGGGGTCCAGAGATTCAGGGAGGGAGGAGGTGATGAATAATTTGACTAACCGCTCAAAGCACTTCATTATGATGGAGGTGAGTGCTACTGGGCGGTAGTCGTTGGGGCAGGTGATGATTGTCTTTTTGGGGACAGGAATGATGGTGGAGTGTTTAAGACATGTGGGGACTACAGACTGCAGCAGGGACCTGTTGAAGATGTCTGTGAACACCTCTGCCAGCTGAACTGCACACACCCTGAGAACACGGCCAGGGATGCCATCAGGTCCAGGAGCCTTGTGTGGGTTAACCCTTTTAAAGGATTTACACACATCTGCCCTATTTAAAACAAAAGGGCAGTGTAGCTCCTGGTCCCTCTGTACCTCCACAGCCTGGCTGCTCTCAAAGCGTGCAAAAAAACTGTTTAGCTCATCTGGGAGAGATGCACACGCAGACACTCCCGCAGCACCCCCCGCTGCTCCTTTGTAGTCAGTCATTGTCCTTAGTCCCGCCCACATATTCCTAGTGTTACAGCCTTTGAAGTCAGATTCCACCTTCTCTTTGTACTGTCTCTTTGCATTTTTAATTGCTCTCCGGAGATCATACCTAGACTTCCTGTACTCCTCCAAATCTCCCGCTGTGTGCGCGAGAGTGCGCGCTTCCAGTTTGCCGCGCACCTCACCGTTTACCCAGGGCTTTTGATTTGGGAATGTCCGTACAGAAACCTTCGGTACCACGTCATCGATGCATTTCCCAATGTAGCAGATGACAGTGTCCGTGTGTGTGTTGATGTTATTGTCCTCAAACACACTCCAATCCGTAGATGCAAAGCAATCCTGCAGTGCTGAATCTGACTCCTCGCTCCATCGTTGTACTGTCCTTGTTATCGGTCTGTCCCTTTTAAGTTTCTGCTTGTACGCAGGCAACAACAGTAGTGAGATATGGTCTGATTTGCCGAAGGGAGGGCGAGGGAGAGCCTTATATCCATTCCGGAAAGGGGAATAAACATGGTCCAGTATGTTTCCCCCGCGCGTCGGGAAGTTGATGTGTTGGTAATATTTTGGCAAAACCTTCTTCATGTTGGCGGTGTTGAAATCTCCGGCCACAACGAACGCCGCATCTGGCCGTGAAGTCTCGGTTTTATCAATAAACCCAAACAGCTGATCGAGTGCCGTGTTGTTGTCGGCGAGTGGCTGCGGCGGGATATACACTGCTGTTATCACAACAGATGTGAATTCCCTCGGCAGATGGAAGGCCCGACATGAGATCATGAGGTGCTCTAGCTGTGCGGAACAGTCCGATGAAATAATCTTCACATCTGAGCACCAGTTGTTGTTAGTCATTACACACACACCGCCTCCCTTACTTTTCCCCGAGTTAGCAGTCCGGTCCTGACGAAAAATAGAGAATCCATCAGGGACAATAGCGGAGTCCGGGATAGCGGGGTTGAGCCAAGTCTCAGTGAGAATTAACACGTTACAGTTCTTAATGTCCCGTTGAAAAGCAATCCGGCTTCTGAGTTCATCTAGCTTATTTTCAATGGATTAAACATTAGCCAGAAGAATACTCGGAAGAGGGGGTCGATTCTCTCGTTTTCTCAGTCTGACCAGCAAGATTCTTGAGTCCCTTGTTTCTACTCAGCTAAAACTTTTTTTAAATTCACACAACATCCTTAACCCTATGCAATCTGGATTCAGATCAAAGCACAGTACTGTGACTGCCAGTCTGAAAGTCTTAGACGATATTAAGGCTGCTTTGGATAAGAAATCAGTTTGTGTTGCATTGTTTATTGACCTAGCCAAAGCATTTGACACTGTAGATCCCCACATTATGTCTAATGTTATGTTTGTGTCTCGTTTCGGTCACAATGCCATTTGCTGGTTTCAGAGTTATCTAACCGACCGTACTCAATGCGTCAGGTTGGGTAGTACTGTCTCTGACCCTGTCACCTTGGAGAAGGGAGTTCCACAGGGCTCTATCTTGGGGCCCTTGCTCTTTTTATTATATGTAAACAATATTTGTAATCAGATGCAATTTTCTACCTATCATATGTATGCTGATGACACTATTGTATACTCGTGTGCTCCTTCTCTGGATATGGCCGTTTCCAATTTAAAATCAGATTGTATCACGCTGCAGCATGCGCTTCTTGATTCCAAACTGCTATTGAACAGTAAGAAAACCAAAGCAATGCTTTTTGCTCCCAAGTCAGCGTCCTCCTCTTGCCTCTCCATTGACACCCTTGATGGCGTTTCTGTTGAGTTTGTTGATACCTACAAATATCTGGGCTTTTGGTTGGACAGTAATCTGAACTTTAAACACCATATTGAAGTTTTAACAAACAAATTGAAATTCACTCTTGGCTTCCTTTTCAGACTTAAATGTTGTTTTTCAATTTCATCCCGTAAAAGGTTGGTCTCTGGCTTATTCCTGTCCCAGCTGGACTACGGTGATACCATTTATAGATTTGCCTGTCCCACTGTTTTGGCCAAACTTGACCCACTCTACCATGCTGCACTGCGTTATATCAAATGCACCCTATAGGACTCATCATTGCACACTGTATAGCCTAACTGGATGGTCCTCACTTACTATGCGTAGGATGCAGCACTGGTTTTTATTAATGTATAAAGCCATTTTAGGTAAGCTTCCACTCTACATATGTGTCAGATTTGCCCCAGTTTGTGACTCTTACAACCTCAGATCCAGTGCCTGGATACGGTTCCAGGTTCCTGCTGTACGGACTGAGGCTGGAAAAAGGAGTCTTTCTTATTATGGTCCTTGGTCTTGGAATGACCTTCAATCACGCCTCAAACTGAGGGCACTTGTCTCTATATCATGTTTTAAATTGAAGTTGTCTGAAGTCCTCACCACCAGCTGCTCTTGCAGTAACAAGTAGTGTACTTTTCTTACTGTCCTAATGTGCTCAATGTAGTGACTGCTTTTTCCTCTTTTGTTTTCTTAGTTATGTTCTCTGTATTTTATATGTTTGTGTTATGTGTAACGTTGCTGCCTTCTTGGCCAGGTCAGCATTGAAAATGAGATTTTATCTCAATGTTTTTATCTGGTTAAATAAAGGTTAAATAAAAAAATAAAAGGTTTACAGGAGAGACTCTTACTTTGTGTCTGAGCGTCCAGGTTCATCACTGAAGTTTAGAGGAAGCCACTCTTTAGACCGGTCACTCTTCAGAGACCACATGGAGACCGTAGACTCTGCTCTCTGTCTGTGGAAACAACACATGTTTAAACATCATTAGTTTATTTAAAGAGCAGCTTTTGATCTATGACTGTTCACCTTATTAAAGATGTTTAGAGTTGTTGAGTCGTGATTGTGGGTTTCTGTTGTTAAAATTCATTTGAGTGTGAAACGTTTTACATATTTGTGTTTTATTTGCTTAATTTAACACAAAGTCCAACAAGTAGAGTGTGAGGATGATTTCACTAGTAGATTATTTACTATCTCTGATGATGACAAGAAGTAAGAGATCAATTACACTTTGTTAATGTACTCTACTGGGTTTCATTAAACAGTTTAGATTATCAGATACCAACAAACTGGATCCTCTTCAGGTCAGTTTACAGGAGAAACTCTTACTTTGTGTCTGAGGGTCCAGGTTCATTACTGAAGACTGGAGGAGGACCCCCACACACACACACACACACACACACACACACACACACACACACACACACACACACACACACACACACACACACACACACACACACACACACACACACACACAACACACACACACACACACACACACACACACACACACACACACACACACCACACACACACACACACACACACACACCACACACACACACACACACACACACACACACACACACACACACACACACACACACACACACACACACACACACACCACACACACACACACACACACACACACACACACACACACACACACACACACACACACACACACACACACACCATGAAATCAGTCAGACTTCAGGCCGCTCTCCATTTTGTCTGCGCTGGGCTGTCACATGTTATGTAACTCTGACGAATCAGAAAACAGGAAATAATAAAAGTGTACAACACTTGCAGAAGTCTCAATGGACTCTAGGACGCAGATTTTTAACCAAGAAGTTATTTTCTGACATCCAGTAAAACAGAGTAAATAATGAATGTGTTAGAAAGCAGATCCTGGTGTTAACACTCACCCTGTTGTTCTCCTCCTCGTGTCGAGCTGTAAAATGGCATCTGGCAGTCTGACTTCATACTTTCACCTTCCCTCACCTGTCTGCACCTCCTCCCTCTGTTTCATAACCAGCCTCACCAGCTGAACCAGCACACACTATGTTCAGTAATATAGAAAAAGACATGCAGCTAAAAACAAGCTCAACAAAGTTATCAAAAGACGACACAACATCCACACAGCAGCGTCCATAGGATATCATTAAATCTGCTTTAAATAGAAAACAATGAACAGTGACTTAAAGGTAGGGTAGGTAAGTTTGAGAAACCAGCTCGAGATCGCTAGAATTTGAAAATACACATCCGGAGAAAATCTCCCACTTCCTCACAGAGCCCCTCCTCCAACACACACGAACGCGCACATGACCAATGAGGGCACGAGATAAGTTTGTGCACAGATGGAAGGCTGACAGGCAGGTAGGCCATCCAGTTATTTTAGCCGGGCCGGCTCAGATGATTGGTCGTGCTTTTTACAGTACTACGGCTTCCACAGATGACATTTTTTAATGGATTTTTTGTCAAAGCACTTCAGATATTCATTGCTATCGGGATGTTAAGAGCATTCCATGGAATATAACAAAAAGTGTATCTCGAGCCGGTTTCTCAAACTTACCTACCCTACCTTTAAATAAAAACACAAAGCTACATTTAACTAATTTACAAGATGTGCCAAAATCAGGGCTGAAATAGAGATTTCACCTCTAGCAAGTTGGAAGGAGGAAAAGTGTTTTCAATAGGGGCAGAGAAACAGGAGAGAAGCAGGCTGCAGCACCTCACTGAAAAGTGTTTTAAATAGAAGGAAAGTGTGCAGGGATGCTCAAATACGTGTTCATGCAGCCCCTAAATAATGGTAATACTGATTAAAAATTATTTCTAGCGCAGAAAGTATTTTAAAAGTGAGAAAACTATTTTAAATGGCTTAAAAAGCACCAAGTGATTTAAGTGAAGTTCCAAGTTTCTCCACAGGAGGGCTCCAGGGAGCGCATCACCCAACATGAGCACAGTGCATTCACAGTAGAAAATACGATCAATAAAAGCAAATCAATTGATTTAAAGTGCGGGGAGGCTCCACACCAGGCACAGGTACATTCCTACATCCCCACAATAGTGACACTGATGATTTAAAGTCGTTTCAGCGGGGAAAAGAGTGCTAATAGTCTGCTAAAAGTCTGCTAAAAGTCTGCTAAAAGTCTGCTAAAAGTCTGATAACAGTGTGGTAAAGTCTGATTGTTTCAGAGACCCATAGTAATGATACAATAAACCATTTACATCTAAAAGTATTGATTAAAATTCATTTGTAGGGGGAAAAGTGCAGATGAGGCATTTTGGTATTTTGGGCAAAACACTTCACCCAACCCTGTATATATATATATGCCGTTAAAAACTGTGCAATATATACCTGGCTGCTAAACAGTGGCGGTTCTAGAACATTTTACATGGGGTGGCAAAGGGGGGGCGGACAGTACGTGGTATTTTGTATATATATATAACCTATTTATTGTTAAATCATGCCCTAACACAAGTGTTTTTAATGCACAAGAGAAACAAGGTGTTCACTTAGACAAACAAACTAACATATCGTATAAAACAGCAGGAAGTACTCGTGATACCCAAGAACTCTGTTTACTGTAAGTACAGTCAAAGTACTTAGTTATACTTAAGTACACAAATTACATCACCCATCTCTTCAGAGAGTTAAAGGTGACCTGTGCAGCAACACATTTCAATACATATGTGTCAATACTAAGAGCTGCTAGATTGTGCTGCTGTAAAGGAATATGTGAGGAGAATAAGAACATACCATGTGGTCCAGCTGGAGTCTCCTCTGCCTCCTGATCCCTGCCTCTGGCCCTCTTTCTGACACTTCAGCTTTATTCCTCACATACATTTCTCCTTCTTCACTAATGTCTTCATCTCCTCCTCTTCCTCCTGCTCTGACCCTCCTGGTCTCTTCATCTCCTCCTCTTCCTCCTGCTCTGACCCTCCTGGTCTCTTCATCTCCTCCTCTTCCTCCTGCTCTGACCCTCCTGGTCTCCACATCTCCTCCTCTTCCTCCTGCTCTGACCCTCCTGGTCTCTTCATCTCCTCCTCTTCCTCCTGCTCTGACCCTCCTGGTCTCTTCATCTCCTCCTCCTCTTCCTCCTGCTCTGACCCTCCTGGTCTCTTCATCTCTCTTTTCCTTTCCTCTTTCTGTTCATCCTGATCACTTCAGATATGTCTTTTGTGTTATAAGGTGAAAGGGGTCAAGTGTGTGTGTGTGTGTGTGTGTGTGTGTGTGTGTGTGTGTGTGTGTGTGTGTGTGTGTGTGTGTGTGTGTGTGTGTGTGTGTGTGTGTGTGTGTGTGTGTGTGTGTGTGAAGAATATCTTCTTGAATGTTCCTGAGCTTTTGGTAAACATAGAGAAACGATGTATTTTATGTATTATGTATATTGCGGGAGCAGTGTGGTATTGAAGTTAGTCTGTAACACTGCACAGCATTTCCAAGTGTGGTCATCTCAAAGAAACTTCAAGTTGACCTTTCCACGATAACATGTGTGTGAGTTAATGATGATAAACCAACCAAATGAGTTGACATATCAAAATGAGTAATAAAGAGCCTTAACGTTTACACTCTAAGGTCAAAGAGGTCAAGATGTGGTGACATCGTTATCAGAAATGACCTAAAGTGATGTAACTCTGTGTGTGTGTGTGTGTGTGTGTGTGTGTGTGTGTGTGTGTGTGTGTGTGTGTGTGTGTGTGTGTGTGTGTGTGTGTGTGTGTGTGTGTGTGTTGGCTCTCAGTAATATGATGCAATGTGTTCAGATCACAGCCGTGTCCACAGAAGCTGATGTAATGAGGGTCATTAGAGCCCCTGTGTTAATTAAGTCTAAACAACTCAAAATTAGGTACTACTGTCTTATTGGGCCCATATTGAGCAGAGCATATTAAGACCAAAACTCATGTACAACAACTTCCACACACACACACACACACACACACACACACACACACACACACACACACACACACACACACACACACACACACACACACACACACACACACACACACACACACACACACACACACACACACACACACACACACACACACACACACACACACACACACACACACACACACACACACACACACACACACACACACACACACACACACACACACACACACACACACACACACACACACACACACACCTCTCAGTAACATGATGCAACGTTTACATCCTAGCAGCAGACAGTAGTGATGTGTCGGTCGTGAACGAGCCGATTCTTTTGAACGGCTCTTTGGTACGAACGAGGGGAACCGAGTCCTACTTGGTGAGAGCCGTTCTTGTTATCGTTCAATCGTTGGTCCGCACTCACTGCCTGCCAACATGCACTCGCCTTTTAAAAAGCTTGATTTTGTTCCCCAAACGTATTCCGTGAAGATCCGCCCCTACTCTGATTGGTAGGTTTCAGCACGAGGAGTGAGATGGGGTGGGTCTTAAGGGAATACGCGCGAGAGAGAAGTCATACCAAGTGGTACAGGACAGGTAGACCACGTGTTTTTCGGATTGAAAATGTGCCAAACGTGAAAGCGCAGCAGCATTTGGATGCACTTCAACCAAAACCCAGGCAGTGATAAAGCGCACCATTTGTAAAGGCAAAATATCCTTTAAAGCAGGGTCAACAAATAATCTCCATCGCCACTTCAAAACACAGTATCTAATATTAAGAGTTGCGTGAATTTCATTCAAGGCAAGGCAACTTTATTTACTTATCACATACAGAGGGTAAATTCAAAGTACATTCACTGACATGATGACATGGATATGGCGCCACCTTGTGTCATGTTTACAATGCCGATTATTTACATTAGGTCTGGCAATGCAGTCAATCATTATCCTGGTGATTATTTCGCAGATAAACCTAGTAACCCCGACCCCTTTAAAACAACGGCTCTTTTGAACGGCTCTTTGAAAGGAACGGAGCCATAAGATCCGGCTCCCTTCAAAGAGCCATAATTCCCATCACTAGCAGACAGACCTAAAGTGTCCAGCTTCTTCAGAGTGGATCATTACAGGGGGGGCGGCTTCCTCTCATCATGTCAAAGCTCTCACTAACATGCTGAGTTATGGCGCGTTTCCACTACACGGCCTCGCTCGGCCTCGCTCGGTATGGCTAGGCCTCGTTAGGACTGGCTCACTTTATGGCGCATTTCCATTACAGTTTAGGAACTGGGGTAGTATCTATAGTAACGCAGTGTAGGCGGAGCCGTGACGTCATCTTCAATGAGAACCCCAGAAAAACAACACAGCCGTTAGCTGTTAGCACTCAGAGCTCACAGCTCCTTATATATGTTCAGAAACTAGACAAAAGTTAAACAAGTACAAACCACAGACTGCCTGTGTCATGGAGAATACAGTCGCTGGTTTATTTATGTCTGTATAGGCCGTTGTTGTGAGTGTGGACGGTCGGAGCATATACTGCGTTAGCTTAGCCAATCTCCATTTAGAAAACACGCATTTTAAAAGGTTTTTCCCCTGCCGTCTGTCTGCAGACTTGTCAAAGCATTAATTCATGGTTTTTACTAACCGGTATCAGTATGTTGTTACTTCGGCATCATTTTGAAACGTGTATTACAATTAAATCACGGTCAAATATGTCCATCTTGTTGTAGTTGTAGCCCCCTTGCCAGCGATTCTCCCTCTAGTTTAGCATACTCAGCCCGACTCAACCTCGTTGTCTCTGGCCCTAGACCCACGATTTTATGAGGCCAGAAAAACTGTGAATTAGGACCCGCCGGCCGGTACTAGGCCAAGTGGAAACGCAACCAAAGACGGGCCGCTGACGTCACAGCCCTCTTAAACCGTGCTCCGCGCTGTAGTGGAAACGCGCCATTACATACGTTGTTTTATTGTTAGTACCCACGTTGAATCTTAAAACTTAATTGTTGATGGTTGTTTCAGTTGTCTAACTATTGTAAAACACACTACTGACTATTGAATGCTTTCAAGGTTATCGTGCTGATCTGAACACAAGTATAAGATATGTGAATGTTCCTACAGCACACTTTCACGCATGGAATCAGTAAGTCAATAATTATTCTGTATGAGTGTATTTATATGTGCTGATGTACTGAGAGTGTTGAATTCATTGAATATGTTATTCTTATGCAAGCTTTTACAAGCATTGATTAACATAGTGTATATGCTATGGATTATTCTCACTTACATTACCCTTCAATGTGATGATACTATATGCTGGCTAGGGCAAGTTTAGCCTTTTTTTCTTCCTCTCCTTTCCTTTACCGGTTGATCTTTGAATGCATCTCTCTTTTTGCTTTAGGTGCAAACACAAACATTTTAAATGTGAGTGAAATACTGTTTAAATAACTGAGAAATGCCAGGATTGTGGTGCATGTAGTTTATGAGAAGGTCTTATTTTGTGTACATCACTTCTTCAGTTACTTGGAATTTATATTTACTATTGTCAGGTCCAACTGTGAGAGTTTGCCATTCACATGCATGCAGGTTATTGTGGTTTTTAGTATTGTATGTGTTGAATTAGGACATGTTGCATTTATATTCCCTCCTTTTTATCCAGATATAGAAAGTGAGTAAGTCTGTGAACTCCTGTTTGAATAACTGAGACATGCCAGATCTTTGCTGCATGTAGTGTATGTGGAGGTGAGATATTCCCAGCACAATATTGTCACGTACAACCCTAGGAGATTTTACAATTCACATGCATGCATGCAGGCTGATTTTGTATTCATATTAATATATTAATATTGAGTAACATATGTTGTTTTATTGTTAGTACCTTGACACAGGTAGATAATCATACTGCATACATGTGTATACTGCTTCTGCATGCAAGTATTTGTGCACATATATGTATTTAACATAAGGAAAGAATATATTCTCACATATATTTGACTTACTTCAAATTAGATTATATTGATTATTGTCTGCTTGTGACCTTTCCTTAAGTCTTGCATCTCCTTTCTATAACTCTTGTTCTGTCTATGAATGTGTTCTCTGTTTAGGCCAACTTGCAAACATGAAGGAGGCAATGTGTAAGAGTGTGAAATAATGTTTAAATCAATGCGAATTACCATGTTGGTGGTTCATGTATATTATGAGACTTTTTTCCTGCCCTTCATGTGTGTGCTTCTCTTCTCCAGCTACCTGAAGTTAAATTCAATATTGTCAAGTACAAGTGTTAGGAAGGTTGTAATTCACATGCACGCAGGCTTATTGTGTTTTTGTATTACTGTAGGTGTTGAATTACGACATTTTCCTTTGAACATTTCTCTTATTGTGCATTTATATTCCCCCTTTCTTCGCAGATATAGAGAGCCTGAATAAGTCTGTGAACTACTGTATGTGGAGGTGAGATTTTCCCAGATGTTATATTTAACATGGTCACATACAACTGTTGGAGATTGCATGCAGGCTGATTTTGTATTAATATCTGAAATGTAGCTAACAACATCTCATTAACAGTTTGTGTATTGTTCCTCTCTTTGGAGCAGACATGACGAGCAACAGCAGCCTGAACCCTCCCTACTTTCAGTTCACTCTGTTTGCAGACTTTGGGCCCCTCAGATACCTGTTCTTCATCTTGTGTCTGTTCATCTATGTGACTATAGTCTCTGCTAACATGGTCATTATTCTGGCAGTGTTCCTGGAGAAGTCTCTGCATCAGCCCATGTATATTTTCATCAGCTGTCTGTGTGTAAACTCTCTGTATGGCTCAGCTGGATTCTTCCCCAGGTTCCTGCAGGACATCCTCTCTGACTCTCATTTGATCTCACGTCCATTATGCTTTATTCAGGTGTATGTTATTTACACCTGTGTTTCCTGTGAGCTGACCATCCTCACCATCATGGCCTACGATAGATTCATTGCTATCTGTCTTCCCTTACACTATCACAGTAAAATGACCTTCAAATGGGTGCAGGTTCTTGTGCTTGTTGCTGTTTTCTACCCAGTGTGTATTCTTGGCTTCTGCCTCTATTTTACTGTTAAATTACCGCTGTGTGGAAATAAACTGAACCGGATTTTCTGCTCTAACTGGCCTGTGGTGCAGCTCTCCTGTGTGGACACCACTCCAAACAACATAGCTGGTCAGTTTGTCGTAGTGACCGGCATCTTCATCCCCCTATTCTTAGTCCTGTACACATATCTACGGATTCTGCTGGTCTGCAGGAGGAGTTCGTCTGAATTCAGAGGAAAGGCGTTACAAACCTGCCTGCCTCACATCGTCTCCTTTTTGACCTACTCCATCTCTCTATTCTGCGAGCTGTCTCTGACTCGATTTGAGGCTGATCAACTGAATCCAAGCGTCGCAGTTATTTTGTCTTTAGCGTATCTGATCATTCCCCCCCTCAATAACCCTATCGTTTATGGCCTGGGTCTGCCTCAAATCAAAGGAGTCGTGTTAAGATTTCTGAAGAAGGGTCCTGCTGCTGAAATATAAAAGGAATATGTTGACCATGTTAGATTGTGTTTCCTATCATAATTATTTAAAGGGATATATGAATAGATAGAGATCAACATAAAGCACAACAACAATATTGTATTTGCTTGATTTAACTCAGATTTGGCTTGAATTTCCCTCAAATGTGAAAATATTACTATTCTGTTAAATGTAATATATTTAAAGTTAGAACACATATTATGTGCTGCCTCTTCATGCATATTTAAGGTCAATAATGTTGTTTTTTTTAACATATCCTCATAAAAAGTAGATTTGACAGGATTTGAGGTGTACTGTATGTTAGGCATTGTGATGTTACACCACTTACTGTTGTTATTGTGTTTTAATATTTTGTTGTGAATCATTCACCCTTTGTTACTATAATGAAAATGTAATGATGATGTAATATATTCAATAAACAACAGTCTACAGCCATGTGAGTCCCTGCTTTTTCACCTTTACTTAAATTAAATGCTATTGTTAGCCATTTGGAACATGTTAGTTTAACCTTTAAGCATGCTAATATTAGCATTTTGCATGATAGGTCCCCTTTAAGCATGCTGTCGGCTGTGCGTGGTGATGAAAAGCTGGTTCGAGGGGCCCCCAGTGAATGTTTGCCTAGGGCCCCCACCGACTCTAGAATCGGCACTGGAGGTGTGTGCAGTAAAAGCAGTTCACAGAGAACCCCCCCCCCAACAACTGTTTGGTTCTGCTGCCATCTGCTGGTTCCTGCATGTTTCTGCAAATGTTGTGACCGATCTAATAATTAACCTGTTAAGCCCGAGAGACCCCGGAACCGGGGCACTGCCGCAACATCTTGCAGCAAACAGTGTCTGAGGGCATGTTCATTTAATAAAACTATGAATGTTTTATATCCATGTAACGGGAAGAAACTCATCCAACTGATCTTTTTTTTTTCAAAAGAAAACCCACAATGCTAAGACTGAGCCTCTGAATTAGCAACGAGCGAAAAATGCTAACACCTTACTGTACCGAAAATCACTCACAAAACCTTATTATTTATCTTTTCACCACATCCAACACATCGATTCACATCGTGAGGTGACACAGAATCTATTGACAACGACATTACCACTGAATTATATGTATTTGCGACGTTATAAGCAAAAACGGACATCGAAACAGGTGACGCTAGGTAGCTAAAAATGCTAACATTTTTACCTTGGCTCTGTAGTCTCTCCAAAGTGGTCTTCAATGGCATTAAAACGATAAAAACGCTGCTGAAGTTAATCCATAGGTTAATCTAATGTGTCTGTGTCCCTTTGAAATGATTTCTGATAATCCATAAGCATTAAAACTGCTTTTCCGTTTCCAGGTGTCAAAGCTAGAGATAGGTTCACTCTGATTGAAAATTACATGCGCGAAGCCCCCACCTTTTCTCTTCACAACGTGTGTGTGTGGGGGACTCCCCCTGCGATTCTATTGGCTCTAACGGTCAGAAAGAGGTGTCAACCATCAAAATCGAGCAAGGGGGGCCAGAGATATGGAAAATCCACCCAAATGACCCCAGAAGTGGTTTATTTTTGCTAAACCTCTCTAAAAAGGTCAGATTTCACTTGTTTTGCATCAATCTTGATACAGGGTACTTATTATATGTTGTACTTTGGATTCCTAAAGCTTTTAGTCTACTAACCCATCATCCAAGGGTAGTTTTCACTATAAGTAAAAAAAGAATTTTTGGACGGACACTATAATTTACAGTTTTTTACTATGTAAAATCTGAATTTTCTTTAAAATAAAAAACATCGATATTGATTCTGACTTTTCTACATCCAACTCACAGGTTTATCATTACTTTGAGAAAAAAGATTATTAATTTAACCCTTTTAGAAGGGAAGATATGGTCATTTGTTCTGGGAATGTCATTTTCGAGCCTGAGACCTGAAAAACAGGCTCAGGGCTTAACCTGTTAAGCACCAAGCCTGTTTTTCATGTTTCAGGCTCGAAAATGACATGCCCAAAACAAATGACTACAACTACAAAACCAGAACGCCGACACCTCCTCATCTCCACCGCTCCCATGCTTTATTTTGTGTTGCCATAAGTTAGTCTCTCTGCGTTTGTGCGCTGGGCGAATGCTAATGCTAATAATGCTAATGCAAGCAAATACAATGGCGGCTCTACAAAACATTTCAGAGTTCTATTTCGTCCCTACTGACCGCCAGAGGCGGTGCTTTAGCACTGGATATATCCATCGCGCGCATGCGCAGCTCGAGTACCAATAACAACAAAGTCACCTGTGACCCACGTGACACCGGCTATAACAGCCGGTGTCGTCAGAGGATCTGTTCCTTTCATCTTCTCGCCGCGCGAGAGTACCGTGGCTGCATTCTTGCAGCCTACAGCGTTCAGGTTTGAACGTTTGATCTGAGGGATTTCTCTGCATACAGCTGGCCGCGTGCAGCTTCGCGACTGATAGTCGGAGCTACGGGTTGTTAACGTGTCCTCCAGGAGCTGTGGCCGGCTGTGCGCCGTGCAGAGCCTCGACGGACTGCTTCGTGTCAACTTGTGGTGATGGCTGTGTTCCCGCACCCTCTCCCAGCTAAGTTGTCCTGATTGCTGTCTTGTTATTGTCTGGCTACTTTCTGGTGACGACAGTGTTCTCGCTTCCTCTCCCATAAAGTTGCCCTGATGATGCTCTTTTTTTTTTTTTTAAACAATATATTTATTGATTTTTTCAATTTTCACAAAACAATAACATGCATATGCACATACATGACAAGTACATAATTACAAAGCAAAAAGACAAAAAATTACAAAAAACAAACAAACAAACAGCTCAGTCTCAAACATACACATATGTAGGTGGTTACAGGAGTATCACATTTATGATTGATGATGAATTTATGATGACAGGTGATTCATGAGGTTCCTTTAACAATAATAGCCGACAATTCAGGTCCAAGGAAATCTAAGTAAGGCTGCCAGATTTGATAGAACTGATCAGATTTGGCATGTAAAACATTTGTGAGATATTCCAGGGGAACCAACTCAAACATAATGTTGCGCCAGCCTTTGAGAGATGGGACCTGATCCTTAATCCACTGTAATAAAATATTTTTCCTAGCAGCAAAAGTAAGGACATTATATAATCTTCTGTTCGCAGCAGTAGGTAGTGATTTGACTGGTAGACCTAAAATCAAAGACAGCGGGTCCATATCTAAATGTCTATGAAATATCTTCTCCATTTCAACTAATATGTCAGACCAATATTTCTGAAGTTTGCAGCATGACCAGAAGCAATGGGTCAGGGTTCCTATTTCTGTTTTACATTTTAGACACATGGGGGAGAGTGAGGGGTTAAAACAGTGCCTGCGATTAGGGGATATATGTATCCTGTGTATAATTCTCAACTGTATTGCTTTTGCTCTGGCACATATGGATATCTTTTTGGCATAATTCCAGACATCTTCCCATGTCTCCTCATCAATAGTCACTGACAATTCCCTCTCCCAAGCCCCTTTGACTCTTTGCGTATTATTAGGAGTCATGCCTCGCAATACTTCATAAAACAAACTGAGAGATAATCTCCCTGGTTGACGGTACAGGAATTTCTCAATGACAGATACTTCCCTGTGATCTATAAGGGTTGTATTCTTGGTGATATAATGCCTGATCTGCAAAAAACGAAAGAAGTCGTGTCTTGGGAGCTGATACTTTGTCCTCAATTGATCAAATGACATGAGACAACTGTCATTGAACAAGTCCCCCAATTTAGTTAAGCCTTTGTTACGCCACTGCTGAAAGCTAGGGTCCATTACTCCTGGCAAAAAGTCTGGGTTGTTGGTTATCGGGGTGAAAATGGAAGTCAATTTGAGCCTCCCTTCCTAGGGCGAGATGAGCGCCATGCTTTCAAAGCATTAATTGTGATTGGTTTGGTACATTTTTCTTTTATGTTTTTAAAACTCCCAAAATACAGTAAGTCCTGTAGAGCACATTTTGATAATGAGGATTCAATATCCAACCATGTAGAAGAGACATCATTCTTTATCCATTGAGATATTGCTGTCAGGTGAGCACAGAGCTGATACACTTTAATATTTGGCAGGTCTAAGCCACCCATAGAGCCAGGCAGCTGCAGCACCGACATTTTTAGTCTAGGTCTACGTTTGTTCCATATGAAAGAGCTAAGCCAGCTGTTCAGATCCTTAAGCACCCTGTTTGAAAATAAAATAGGAATCATCTGAATGGGATAAAGCAACCTGGGTAATACATTCATTTTAATCAGAGCTATTCGCCCAAGCCAGGAGATAGGGAGTGAGGTCCAGCGATCTAAATCTTGTTTTACCTTATCAAATAATGGAGTAAAATTGGCTTTGTACAGTTGATTAAATGACGGGGTAATAAATATACCTAAATATACAAAACCAGATGGAGACCATTTAAAAGGAAAGGATGGCATTGTATTTGGTATAGTCCTAAGACTACCCAGAGGCATAGCTTCGGATTTATTCAAGTTGATCTTATACCCAGAAAAATTACTAAACCAATCTACCCTCTCAATGAGAGCTGGGACTGATATCTCAGGCTGGGATAAAAACACTATGACGTCGTCCGCATATAAACTTATTTTATGACATATCTCTCCAAGCTGCAAGCCATGTATGGAAGGCGTGGCTCTAATGATCTCAGCCAGTGGCTCAATGGCTAGCGCAAAGAGGAGAGGAGACAGTGGACAGCCCTGCCTGGTGCCTCTATGTGTTGGAAAGTACTCTGATCTTAATCCGTTAGTTACAACAGCCGCTTGTGGGTTGGTGTACAGTATTCTCACCCATTTCAAAAGGTTATTGCCAAGACCAAATTTGTCCAATGTGTAGAATAGGAAGGACCACTCTACACGGTCAAATGCCTTCTCTGCATCCATGGAAAGCACCAATCCATCTATAGAATCATTTTCAAAGGCCTGTATAACGTTCAAAAGACGTCTTACATTGTTTGTAGAATTACGGCCTTTTATAAAACCAGTTTGGTCCTCTCTAATTAGTATAGGCAAAAGGTCCTCCAAACGAGTTGCTAGAATCTTAGAAAGCAATTTCCGGTCTACATTCAAGAGTGCTATTGGCCTGTAGGAGGCTGTAGGAGAAGATTCTGGGCATTTCCCCTTTTTTAATATAAGAGATATGTTTGCTTCTCTCAAAGTCTGCGGTAATTCTGTCGTAGTAAATGAATGATTAAGCATTTCGAGTAATGGTTCTAGAAGCAGGCTGCTAAATTCTTTATAAAATTCACAGGTTAGTCCATCTGGTCCTGGTGACTTTCCACTCTGGAGATTTTTAATGGCATTGATAAGTTCCTCTTTTGTGATTGGGCCATTAAGGAGGCTTCTTTGTTCCTCTGATATTGTTGGAAGATTAATCTTAGCAAAAAAGTCCTCCATTAAATGAGGCGCGTCACTTGTCTGCTCTGAACAATACAAATCCGTGTAAAATGTTTTGAAGCAGTCATTTATTAATCTATTTTCATATATCCTGTTACCTTCTGAATCAACAATGGCAGCTATGGACTGGGACTCTGCTTTTTTTTTTGGCAAGGTACGCTAGACATTTCCCTGGTTTATCACCATGTTCATAAAACCTTTGCTTAACATATCTAATTTTCTTCTCTGCCTCTTTAGTAAGGAGACAGTTTATAGCTGATTTGAGGGTAGATATTTCTTCCCATAAATTGGGTGATGGTGAGTTGATATAAGCTTTTTCCTTGTCTGTCAGTTCAATTGCTAAGTTATTTTGCTCTCTACGTTTTTGGCGCCTCTTAGTGGATGTATAAGATATAATCAGGCCTCTTGCATAGGCTTTGCAGGTTTCCCACAAAAGTGATGGATTGTCCGTTGATGGTAGGTTAATCGACAGGAATACTTTAAATTCAGTTATAAAATAGGATATAAAGGTGTTGTCTTTCAGTATAACACTATCCAGTCTCCACTGCCTAGGCTGGTTTATTGGATTCTTAAGCTTTAAGTCCATAACCACGGCGGCATGGTCGGATATAATTATACTCCCAATGTCACAAGATAGTATGGAATGCATGTCAGCTTTAGGTAGAAAAAAATAGTCAAGCCTAGTCTGACACCCATGGGGAGCTGAGAAGAAAGTATATTCCTTGTTAGCGGGGTGGAGGTTCCTCCATACATCCTCAAATCCAAAATCTTTGCAAATAGAACGAAGAGCATTTGCTTGACGAGAGGGTGCATTAGTGCTATGGGGGAACCTGTCTATTAGTGGGTTCATTATACAATTAAAATCACCTCCTACAATGACTGTATCAGCTGTCATTTCTGCAAGTTCCATAAACATATTAGTAACGGTATCTGGTGGGTGACCTGGCGGTTGATAAACATTCATAATAAGAATATCTTGCCCTTGTAAACTGCCCTTAATTATCACATACCGACCCTTCTTATCTTTTATACATTTTACAATTTTAAAGGGCAGATTCCGTTTAATAAGTATAGCGACACCCCTACTTCTAGTTGTAAATGATGAATAGAATATTTGCCCATATGCTCCATGTTGAAGCCTTGAGTGTTCTGTGTCATCAAGGTGAGTTTCTTGGACTAATGCAATGTCTATATTTTCCTTCTGCAGAAAGGAAAATACTTTTCTGCGTTTTATGGGGCTATGAATCCCTCGTATGTTCCATGTACAAATCCTAAGTTTATTTGCCATTATCTAAACTTTTTATGTAGTTATATGACTGGGAATGTCCTGACACCATCTCCTCAATAAACATAATGATATAGTGACTGAGCTGTGTAACACAACAAACTAAACAAAGCACATCAAATACTAAACTAACACATAACAGAAATGGGGAAAAGTCCCTACTAAGCGTGTAGGGAATCTCACTCTTCCTCCTTCCCACAGCCGAAAGCCATGGAACAAACCAAGCGTTATACTCACGCCTATCCATAGAAACAGAACAAGTTTCATTTCGCACACGGCAACATAACATGGCAAGTTAAATAAGAAACAAAATCAAAACAACGCCATGGAATTATGTGAGTACTTACTTCACAACATTAGACCACAAAGACGAATTTTCCAACCTCGGGTGTTACAGTCCAGTCAGTTATCAGAGGCAGTAACATCACTCGCGTAAAAGTCCCAGCTGCGGATCAGCAGTCTGCGCACCGCAGTGTTTTCCCCAGCAGTATCAAAAACAATACCCATCTTCCTCAAGTCAAATTATCAGTGCCCGCTTATTATTCTTTGCAAGAACTGAATTGTCCAGCATTGGGGTATATGTTTCAGTTGGTTCCATCAAGCGATTCAGCAAATGCCGCGGCACCCTCCGGTGTATCGAACCTCCTTTCCGTGCCGTTGATCATCACCTTGAGCGTTGCCGGGTATATCAGCGCATAATCGATACTCTTTTTCCTCAGCCGGTATTTAATCTCATCGAAGGCTTTGCGTTTTTTTACCACGGCCGCTGAGAAGTCATTGAAGAAGGAAATCCTTGGACCCGTGTGGGCGAGGTGGCCCGTCTCTGAACCAAGCTTGCGGGCAGCATTCATAACCAGTTGTTTGTCGGCAAAGTTGTGAAACTTCAGTATGATCGGCCTGGAGCGTTGTTCGGGGCCGGGCTTCGGTGCCATGGAGCGGTGTGCACGATCCAGCTTGATTCTCCCCTTCCTGGTCGTCATTTTAAGATAGTCTGGTAACCACTTTTCAATGAATCTGACAGGATCCGGTCCTTCTGTACCCTCCGGTAGTCCAACCAAACGTACATTACACCTCCGTCCTCGGTTATCCAAATCATCGATGTGCTCCAGCATTCCGCTCACCTGTTTCTCCAGACGAGTCACTTTAGACTGTAACGAATCAGCCGCAGTTTCCACGCTTGCAATTCTGTCCTCAGCCTCGCAAACACGGGCTCCAAGCGCCTGAATTTGAGTTGTTTGATCCTTTATGGCTGCAAGCACTGTGTCTATTTTAGCGTTGAGAACCTTAGTTATGTTTTCTGTAATGTTGTCCATTGCTTTTAGAATATTTGGATCCGTGTTACTGCTGCTGCTAGCATGTTCAGGTGCGCTAGCTTGTGCTACCCCGCCATGCTCCTCGTCCTCCGTCTCGGTCGTCTTTGCTTTCTTTTGTCTGGTCATGTTGTCCGAAGTTTTTGAAAAGTAGTACTCCAGTAACAGCGATCATAAACTATGATAATTTCGCCATGAAATGTGATTAATAAACGGATTATTTAACAGTTATAGCCGGAGCTCAATGAAACACGTCTCTTCTCTACGCCGCCATCTTGTTTCCCTGATGATGCTCTTTTGAAAGTTCTGCTTGTGGCGTTGTGCCCGAGCTATCTTTAGCATTTGAGTTTCCAGCTTTAGCTGCGTCTCTCATTTAATTAGTATGGAAAGCCCACAGTGCCATATTTTGCCTGTTTTTTGTTAGGTGCAGAGAGTAAGGTAAGTTCTGGCCAGAGTTACTACTGTAACTACGGTCCTAGGCCAGGCAACTACGGCATGGCTACTGCTGTAACCATGGCCTATGGTTCTTGCGGGCTGTTCTATTCCTTAGAAGCTAATTATCTGGTCTTAACATTGGGTTTTGACTTGGTCTTGCTGGATTGTTAGCAGCAGCGGCTTGGCTAACACCTTGCATGTACTGTTAAGTTTCATTATTTATCTCAGCGACTGCAGTAGCGCTATATTGTTGTATTTACCGCTCCTAGTGCTAGTCTCCTAGCACTAGGATGGGTAGATGCGGAGAACAATCTTCACTGTGTGTGCTGTGTGCTCCGCATGTGTGCCCATTCACCGGCCACGGTTACTTTTGCCATAGTTACTACTGTAACTACAGTTCTAAGCCGTTTAAGTATTGGCCATAGTTACTACTGTAAATAAGGTTCTACGCCGTGTAAATACTGGCCATAGTTACTACTGTAACTACGGTTCTAAGCCGCGTAAGTACTGGCCATAGTTACTACTGTAACTACGGTTCTAGGCTGTGTAGGCACTGGCCATGGTTACTACTGTAACTACAGCTCTGTGCTGTTCGCTTCTTTGGAAGCTAGTTATCTGGTCTTAAACATTTGTGTTTTTTGACTTGATTTTGCTTGATTGTTAGCAGCAGCCGCTTGATTAACGCCTTGCATGGACTGTTTAGCTTCATTATTTAACTCAGCTGGTGAAGGCAGTGCTCTCGCTCCCGGTAACGTTGCCCTGTAACGTATCGCTCTGATTATTAGCAGCGGCCGCTTGGCTAACATCTGCCGTGTTCTGCATGCGGCTTGATTCTTAGCAGCAGCTGCCTGGCTAAGCTGCCCCGTTAAGCTTCTTCGTTTAATCTAGCTAGGTGTAGGCAGTGCTCTCGCTCCCGCTCCCTCTGCTAGTAACGTGGGTGTAGGTCATTCACATCCCTCTCTGTGTTCTGCGAGTAGGAGCATTGCTATACTCTTTCCGTTCAGCAGGTAGCCGGTGAAGGCTGTGTTCCCGCACCCGCTCCCGGTTACGCTGCATCTGGCATTTGTCTCTGACTCAACCAGTGAAGGCAGTGTTCTCGCCCCCGCTCCTGGTAGACGTGTACTTGATTCTAGCATGAGCCGCCCGGCTAAGCTGTCCTGTTGAACTTCTTTATTTAATCCAGCTAGGTGAAGGCAGTGCTCTCGCTCCCGCTCCCTCTGCTGGTAGCTCCGTGCTTCGTTTACTCAGCTAGGTGAAGGCAGTGCTCTCGCTCCCCGCTCCCTCTGCTAGTAGCCTTGCACTTTCATTTACTCAGCTAGGTGAAGGCAGTGCTCTCGCTCCCCGCTCCCTCTGCTAGTAATGCGGGTGTACGACATTACACCCCTCTCGTGTTCGGCGAGTAGGAGCATTGCTCTACTCTTTCCGTTCAGCAGGTAACTGGTGAAGGCTGTGTTCTCGCACCCCGCTCCCGGTTACGCTGCATCTGGCATTCGTCTCGAACTTAACCAGTGAAGGCAGTGCTCTCGCCCCCGCTCCTGGTAGACGCTAAACTGCCTTGTTCGTTAATCCAGCTAGGTGAAGGCAGTGCTCTCGCTCCCGCTCCTTCTGCTGGTAACGTGGGTGTAGTTACATCCCTCTTTCTGTTCGGCGAGTAGGAGCATTGCTCTACTCTTTCTGTTCAGCAGGTAGCTGGTGAAGGCTGTGTTCCCGCACCCGCTCCCGGTTACGCTGCATCTGGCATTTGTCTCGTACTTAACCAGTGAAGGCAGTGTTCTCGCCCCCACTCCTGGTAGACTCTAGACTGCCTTGTTTATTAATCCAGCTAGGTGAAGGCAGTGCTCTCGCTCCCGCTCCCTCTGCCGGTAACGTGGGTGTAATTACATCCCTCTTTCTGTTCGGCGAGTAGCAGCACCGCTCTACTCTTTCCGTTAAACAGGTAGCTGGTGCAGACTGTGTTCCCGCACCCGCTCCCGGCTACGCTGCATCTGGCTACCCACAGAATGGCTCATTCATGTGGGCTAAGGTGGATCGGTTAGCTGCCATCATGGAGCAGACAAAGCCGCTCCTGTTGGCCCTTCAGCCAGGGGCCGGTGTGGGGGCTACTAGCTTGCCGCCTGGCCCGCCTTCGGTTGCCACACCTCTGCTCAGAGCTCTTTGCAGGGCACGGAGGACGGCTCCATGGCGGCCATTATTCGTGCGGCCCTGGTACGCTTGCAGCTTCAGGTTCCGCAGGCCGACCCATGCTAGCGCGTTCTTCAGGCATAACCCTGCCCCTTTCACTCCCACTGTTCTTCCTTTAGAGGAGTACCTGAGGGAGCTCCATGCATGCTAGAGAGACACCAGGGCCCTCTCCCACTCTGCTGCCATGCAGGATCCGGCGAGGGTGCGGCTGGGTCGCTTGCCATCCATTGAGCCTGCCATCGCCTCCCCGATTCTGGCCCCGGATGCCAGGTGCCCTCGGCCTCAGTGCAGGGTCACAAACGAGCTGCTCTGTAAGGCCTACGACACAGCGGCACAGGAACTCCCTCTCCCATCTGATACTGGCTGTCTCTACCTCTCTGCAGCAGGCTCCGGCTGAGCCTCCTTTGCTGGGCCTCAGTGATGCATCACTGCAAGCCTTTGCCCTAATGCTAGGGAATTGGGACGAGTCATGTCCTTATGGTGCAGACTCGTCACCAGGTTTGGCCTGCTTAGTCACCACTGTCGGAGACATGTCCTCCGTAGTGTGCCAGTCGAGCCAGGGGAGCTGTTTGGGGCAGCTGCCCTGTAAGCACTTGAGCGTGCTGCCCAAGCTAGGCAGACCAGGCAGCAGCTCTCGGGTCTTTATAGGCCTGTGCCCACTCCCAGCAGGCCCAGGGGCCCCTCTAGCAGCCGCACTCAGCCACCAGCTTACAGTGGTGGTCTGCGCAGGTCCCAGCGGACCACTCATCCGTTGTGCCCCCGGCTGCCGGCCTTCTAGGCGGCCTCGTGCCTCAGAGCCTTACCGGCCTCCCCCCAGCAGCAGCTCAGCTACTGGGCTGTCTGTACTTCCGGCCCTTGGGTGGTTTTCACCTTAACCCAGGGGTACGAACCGCAGTTCCGACCCCTAGCCTTCGGCCGAGCCAAAATGACAGTCGTCAGCGATCCGGCAGATGCCCTAGCTCTAGCCCAAGGGTTGTCCGTCCTTCTGCCCAAGGAGGCAATCGAGCCAGTAGACCCTCTGCTTAGCCCAGGTGGTTCTACTCTGCGTACTTTCTCGTGAGCAAGAAAGTCGGCGGATTTCACCTGCTCTTGGACCTCAGAGGAATCGACAGATTCCTGGAGGTGCTGCCATTCCATATGCTGACCACAGCACATGCACAGGGGGAGTGGTTCGCAACCGTGGACTTTAGGGATTCCTAATTCCTCGTGGGCCGGGCAAGATGGTGCCTTATATTCAGTTCCTCCGGCCCTTGGGCAGACTGACGGGTGCCTCAGCCGTTGGGCCCTTAGGCCCGCTGTCGTTGCGCCCCATGCAGATGTGGCTGAACAGCCTTCTCTTGGATGCCAAGTGGCACAGGCACAGGAAAGTCAGAGCGTTGCAGCGTTGTCTCCACTCTCTGTCACGCTGGAGGGGCAGGGCCTATCTCCTGATGGGCGTGCCCATGGGCGCCATCCCATCCCGCCAGGAGACCGTCACCATAGGTGCATGTCTCTCAGGGTGGGGTGCAGTGCGGCAGGGCAGGACCGCAGGTCAGTGGTCTGCCCAGGAGGGTGCACGCCATGTCAACGTGCTAGAGCTTCGGGCTGTGCAGCTTGCACTCACGCACTTTCTACCCCAACTGAGGGGCAAGAATATGCGTGTTCCTTGGGACAGCAGGTACACTGTTGCCCAGATGGCAGTCCCTTCTAGATAGTGGACGTTCTCACTCCACTCTGAATTTATGTGGCTGCTATTTCTACCCGACATGTTCGGGTCGACGGCGCCACGGCGGGGTGCCTCAGGTCGGTGTCCCTCTTCCTGAAGAGGGGCTTTACGGCAGCGTCCCCCTAGCACCCCGAGGGCTCCGGCTTGGGACCTGCCCCTGCTGCCGGATGCCCTATCATCTCCTCCCTTCGAGCCCCTGGCACAGGTGGGGCTTTGGTGGCTGCCCACGAAGGCAGCATTTCTGCTTGCCATGGCCTCAGGGAAGCAAGTTGGGGAGTTACATGTCCTCTCCATAAATACATTCCCGAGGTGGGACTCTCAGGTGTTGCCCTTGGCATTCCTGCCTAGGGTGCTTCCACAAACCCACTTCAATCAGCCTGCCCAGCTGGCACGCTTTGACATTCAGGAGAACGGCACGTCGAAGTTGCTGTGCCCTGTGGGTGCCCAAAGGGCGAATATCGAGGCTACTGCCTGTATACGGCAGTCGGAGCAACTCTTGTTTTTGCCATAGCGGCACTAAAGGAGGTGTGCCCTCTACCAGTGGTTGCCCCACTGGGTGGTCGATACCATCTCACATGCCTACGGGGCCAGTGGCCGCCCCCTGCCATCTGGCCTGAGATGCCACTCTGCAAGGAGCATCTCAACATCTTGGACTGCCCTGAGAGGGGTGCCCCTGGAGACCATCTGCGCCGCGGCGTCGCGGGCGTCTTCTGGCACATTCTCCAGTTGTTATCGGGTTAATGTCGCCACTCCCCATTCTTTGGGCGTTGTCCTTTTGCTGAGCTCCGCTGCTTCCAGTAGTGAGCAAGGGCTTGGATTCTTCATGACATGGTTGGTATAAGTCATCCAGTGCTAAAGCACCGCCTCTGGCGGTCAGTAGGGACGAAATAGAACGATAGTTACGGCTGTAACTACGGTTCTATGAGTCCCGGATGACCGCCAGAGTTTCCTGTCACTCAGAACTCTTGTGTGCTCGCGAGAAGATTCTGGGAACAGATCCTCTGACGACACCGGCTGTTATAGCCGGTGACACGTGGGTCAAAGGTGACTTTGTTATTGGTACTCGAGCTGCGCATGCGTGCGATGGATATATCCAGTGCTAAAGCACCGCCTCTGGCGGTCATCCGGGACTCATAGAACCGTAGTTACAGCCGTAACTATCGTTTTACGGGGCGTGGTTTGCAATTCGCCCAGCCAATCAGAACTGGGGCACTTTTTTCCCCCAGGAAAGTACCATCTCTCAGCAGGCACTAAAAATGGGGGTAAAAGTTCCCGGCTTGAAGTACTCTTTTTGGTGTGAACGCGACACAAGGGGTACTAACGGAACTAAACGCGAAAAGTACGGGGAAAAGTACTCCGGTGTGAACGCGGCTTGTATTTCTATTGGTAGTATGTTTCGTGCCTGCGTCTTTTGTCCGGTCGGGTCTTGGAAGACCAGAAGCTGTGTGGTACATAAAAACATGTTCTTACTCAATATCAAGCCACGATTATTGTTTTTATTTTAAATCGTATAATGTCGGGCTCTTTTTGCCGTCTGTGAGGAAAATAAATGGGGCTCAGAGCCTCAGAATTCTGAAATCTGTATATATATTTTTCCTTCTAATTTGTTATTATTTGTGACCCGCTCTATCGAAATCAGTCAAAAGTCACAACGGCTCATTGAAAAAATAAACGTGGATTTGTGTAAAAAAACTAGTTTTTCAGGGTTCGGGTGTTTTGTTTGATTTTAAATAAACAAAGTCTTGGCTTTCAGAATATGAAACTGTTATTGCCAAAATCTCATGATAAATACATTTTTGAAGCTTGTAAAGGGAAGAAGAGGCACCTCCCAACTCGCACCCTGCTCTTCCTCAGCGCCGCTCCCCCTCCCTCCGCTGAAATTATGAAGTAAAGGCGTATAGTAATCATAGATAACACGGCAGGGTCCGGGACAGTTTGTTTTCATCTGTTTTCAAATAAACAAAGAATTGGCTTTCAGAATATTAAACTTGTTTCGGCAAATTCAGATGATAAATACAGCTTTTAAGCTTGTGACGGGATAATTACAAGCGGAGAACGGAGTAACTTAACGTCACAGCAGGCATAACAACAGCCGGTGTTTCTTGTGAGTGTTTCCCCGGTACACAAACACAATACACACAAACACACTCGCGAGCTTCCCCCAGACCAGTAATACAAACGAAAATGTGTCTTCGGGTCAATGTGACTGATTTCGATAGAGCAAGTCACATTTGGTTTAGGCACGAAACATACTACCAGTAGAAATACATTGCTTTTAAAATCGCTCTGTGTCGAATCAATAGATTATATTTCGTGACTATAACACGAAATGCCGTGAGACTGGGTTGAATTACAACAGTGAGTGCTTCATCCTCTGAACACCACAGGATGGCGACTGTAACGCACATAACATAGGTACGCTCCTCTGAAATGATTGTCCCCTGCAATTATTATTATCCCTCATCGAGTTCGCTATTCAGCTTGCTAACGTTAGCTTAAACAAACGTAACATGCAACGTTAGCCTAATCTAAAATGCTCTACTACGGCGTACCTTTCATGTGGCTCGTCAGCGCAGACTCTCGCATCGTAATTTTTTGCAAACTTTGCAGGAGGCTACTCATGGGCTTGACCCTCGTCTTAGCCATGGCTTGTATTTGTCTTCTGCTAGCCAACGCTCGTTGAAACTGCAACCTCCTGGCATACTGTCATCTATCACTCTCATCAGAATGCCCAGGTCACACGTAACAAAAACACTTGCAGGTCACGCGCATAGCGCGGGAAGGCCGGGGCGGAGCTGTTTTATGTAAAAGCGAAGCAATTAAGCGTGCTCCGACTTCTTTCTTTTCTTTTAATCTAAAAATCGAAGTAAAGCATTCACAATTTCAAGCACTTTATCCCAAATTCAAGCACTTTTCAAACCTTGAAAACACCTCGTACAATTTCAAGCATTTTCAAGGATTTCTCGCCCCCGTACGAACCCTGTATATTAGATTACATCAAAACTGGATCCTCTTCAGGTCAGTTTCAGAAGCTTTCAGAACCTCGAATTGAGGTTGATTGCACCCAGGTGTGTGTTCCAAGATGGCAGCACGTTGATTTGTTTCTGTCTCTGTTAGTCTCATTCTCGTAGTTTTTTTGGCATTAACTACCTCTTGTGCATACTGACATTTTATAATTTTTATTTTGCTTTTTAGACCCGTTTTTAAATTGGTCTGCTGCGCTTTTAAAAACGTTTTAAAAGCTTTTAAAAGTTTTTGGGCTGTTTTGCGTCGTTTTGTGCTGGTGCCTCGCTGTGACTGGATTGTTTGCTCTCTGCCTGAGCTGTCTCTTTCGGACTCTGGATTGCTGTCTGTCCTGCCGTGCTGTCGGGGGCTGGTCGACCTGAGCTGCTGATCGACCTGAGCTGCTGGGACCTGAGCTGCGGATCCTGAATTGGGTGTGTTGCAGCACAATGTTGCCTAAAGCTACCCTTGTGTTCGCTTTTTTCCTGGGATTAATTGTCAGCCCGCATGTCGGCAAAACTGACGGATTGCCTCCCAGCGATGCCTCTGTTCACTTCGGACATTCGGATGGTGGAACCTCTGGAGCGCTGACTCCATCGGATAGTTTTTACCAAAAGCTGACGTTTCATGGCACGAAATGCGCTCTCCCGTATGCCCTTTTGACTCTGGACTCGCTAATATCGAAGGATCGGAGCAGCCCCGCCCCTCTGAGGAGTGACGCGTCCAGAGCCCATGTGAAAAAATCATCTCCCAGACTGTTAATATTGTTACTGCTATTACTCTATGGTAACGTTAACATTAACCCTGGTCCTGAGTGTTTCTCTGCTTCCTTGCATAATTTGCCAACTCCGAATGAGTTTAGCTGTAGACAAGGATTGGGTTTTCTGCATGTTAATGCTAGAAGCCTAGTGCCCAAATTAGATGTTTTCAAGACCTGGTTTTTAGTTGCTAAGCCTGATATTGTTGTAGTTTCTGAAACCTGGTTAAAACCGTCTGTCACTGACACTGTTATTCACATTGATGGATATAATGTATTCAGAGCTGATCGTAAGGGCAGAGCTGGTGGTGTTGCAATATACACTGCTGAGAAACTACAGTGCTCAGTCCTTCACTCAATTTCAATTCGAAGGCAATTTGAGTTGCTAGCAGTCCAAATAACTATAGCAAATGCTCCTCTCACTGTTATTGGCTGTTATAGGCCTCCATCGGCCATCATGGATGCAACTACTAATGTTATGTTGGTGTCTCGTTTCGGTCACAATGCCATTTGCTGGTTTCAGAGTTATCTAACCGACCGTACTCAATGCGTCAGGTTGGGTAATACTGTCTCTGACCCTGTCACCTTGGAGAAGGGAGTTCCACAGGGCTCTATCTTGGGGCCCTTGCTCTTTTTATTATATGTAAACAATATTTGTAATCAGATGCAATTTTCTACCTATCATATGTATGCTGATGACACTATTGTATACTCATGTGCTCCTTCTCTGGATATGGCCGTTTCCAATTTAAAATCAGATTGTATCACGCTGCAGCATGCACTTCTTGATTCTAAACTGCTATTGAACAGTAAGAAAACCAAAGCAATGCTTTTTGCTCCCAAGTCAGCGTCCTCCTCTTGCCTCTCCATTGACACCCTTGATGGCGTTTCTGTTGAGTTTGTTGATACCTACAAATATCTGGGCTTTTGGTTGGACAGTAATCTGAACTTTAAACACCATATTGAAGTTCTAACAAAGAAATTGAAATTCACTCTTGGCTTCCTTTTCAGACTTAAATGTTGTTTTTCAATTTCATCCGGTAAAAGGTTGGTCTCTGGCTTATTCCTGTCCCAGCTGGACTACGGTGATACCATTTATAGATTTGCCTGTCCCACTGTTTTGGCCAAACTTGACCCACTCTACCATGCTGCACTGCGTTATATCAAATGCACCCTATAGGACTCATCATTGCACACTGTATAGCCTAACTGGATGGTCCTCACTTACTATGCGTAGGATGCAGCACTGGTTTTTATTAATGTATAAAGCCATTTTAGGTAAGCTTCCACTCTACATATGTGTCAGATTTGCCCCAGTTTGCGACTCTTACAACCTCAGATCCAGTGCCTGGATACGGTTCCAGGTTCCTGCTGTACGGACTGAGGCTGGAAAAAGGAGTCTTTCTTATTATGGTCCTTGGTCTTGGAATGACCTTCAATCACGCCTCAAACTGAGGGCACTTGTCTCTATATCATGTTTTAAATTGAAGTTGTCTGAAGTCCTCACCACCAGCTGCTCTAGCAGTAACAAGTAGTGTACTTTTCTTACTGTCCTAATGTGCTCAATGTAGTGACTGCTTTTTCGTCTTTTGTTTTCTTAGTTATGTTCTCTGTATTTTATATGTTTGTGTTATGTGTAACGTTGCTGCCTTCTTGGCCAGGTCAGCATTGAAAATGAGATTTTATCTCAATGTTTTTATCTGGTTAAATAAAGGTTAAATAAAAAAATAAAAAGTTTACAGGAGAGACTCTTACTTTGTGTCTGAGCGTCCAGGTTCATCACTGAAGTTTAGAGGAAGCCACTCTTTAGACCGGTCACTCTTCAGAGACCACATGGAGACCGTAGACTCTGCTCTCTGTCTGTGGAAACAACACATGTTTAAACATCATTAGTTCATTTAAAGAGCAGCTTTTGATCTATGACTGTTCACCTTATTAAAGATGTTTAGAGTTGTTGAGTCGTGATTGTGGGTTTCTGTTGTTAAAATTCATTTGAGTGTGAAACGTTTAACATATTTGTGTTTTATTTGCTTAATTTAACACAAAGTCCAACAAGTAGAGTGTGAGGATGATTTCACTAGTAGATTATTTACTATCTCTGATGATGACAAGAAGTAAGAGATCAATTACACTTTGTTAATGTACTCTACTGGGTTTTATTAAACAGTTTAGATTATCAGATACCAACAAACTGAATCCTCTTCAGGTCAGTTTACAGGAGAAACTCTTACTTTGTGTCTGAGGGTCCAGGTTCATTACTGAAGACTGGAGGAGGACCCACACACACACAACACACACACACACACACACACACACAACACACACACACACACACACACACACACACACACACACACACACCACACACACACACACACACACACACACACACACACACCACACACACACACACACACACACACACACACACACACACACACACACACACACACACCACACACACACACACACACACACACACACACACACACACACACACACACACACACACACACACACACACACACACACACACACACACACACACACACACACACACACACACACACACACACACACACACACACACACACACACACACACACACACACACACACACATACCCTAATAGACACACACACACACGTTCCAGTCTTACCTGGAGACGCAACTAAAACTAGACTTTTTTGTATTTGCCAAACGTTTATGTGTAAGACAGAACATATTTAGCTGATTAATGATTTCGGGGGGGGGCCCTAAAGACCCTCATTACATCAGCTTCTGTGGACACTGCTGTCATCTGAATACATTGCATCATATTACTGAGGTGCAAACTCACACACACACACACACACACACACACACACACACACACACACACACACACACACACACACCATGAAATCAGTCAGACTTCAGGCCGCTCTCCATTTTGTCTGCGCTGAGCTGTCACATGTTATGTAACTCTGACGAATCAGAAAACAGGAAATAATAAAAGTGTACAACACTTGCAGAAGTCTCAATGGACTCTAGGACGCAGATTTTTAACCAAGAAGTTATTTTCTGACATCCAGTAAAACAGAGTAAATAATGAATGTGTTAGAAAGCAGATCCTGGTGTTAACACTCACCCTGTTGTTCTCCTCCTCCTATCGAGCTGTAAAATGGCGTCTGGCAGTCTGACTTCATACTTTCACCTTCCCTCACCTGTCTGCACCTCCTCCCTCTGTTTCATAACCAGCCTCACCAGCTGAACCAGCACACACTATGTTCAGTAATATAGAAAAAGACATGCAGCTAAAAACAAGCTCAACAAAGTTATCAAAAGACGACACACATCAGCGTCCATAGGATATCATTACATCTGCTTTAAATAGAAAACAATGAACAGCGACTTAAAGGTAGGGTAGGTAAGTTTGAGAAACCAGCTCGAGTGCGCTAGAATTTGAAAATACACAACCGGAGAAAATCTGCCACTTCCTTCCAGAGCCCCTCCTCCAACACACACGAACGTGCACATGACCAATGAGGGCACGAGATAAGTTTGTGCCCAGATGGAAGGCTGACAGGCAGGTAGGCCATCCAGTTATTTTAGCCGGGCCGGCTAAAATGATTGGTCGTGCTTTTTACAGTACTACGGCTTCCACAGATGACATTTTTTATGGATTTTTTGTCAAAGCACTTCAGATATTCATTGCTATCGGGATGTTAAGAGCATTCCATGGAATATAACAAAAAGTGTATCTCGAGCCGGTTTCTCAAACTTACCTACCCCACCTTTAAATAAAAACACAAAGCTACATTTAACTAATTTACAAGATGTGCCAAAATCAGGGCTGAAATAGAGATTTCACCTCTAGCAAGTTGGAAGGAGGAAAAGTGTTTTCAATAGGGGCAGAGAAACAGGAGAGAAGCAGGCTGCAGCACCTCACTGAAAAGTGTTTTAAATAGGAGGAAAGTGTGCAGGGATGCTCAAATACGTGTTCATGCAGCCCCTAAATAATGGTAATACTGATTAAAAATAATTTCTAGGGCAGAAAGTATTTTAAAAGTGAGAAAACTATTTTAAATGGCTTAAAAAGCACCAAGTGATTTAAGTGAAGTTCCAAGTTTCCCCACAGGAGGGCTCCAGGGAGCGCATCACCCAACATGAGCACAGTGCATTCACAGTAGAAAATACGATCAATAAAAGCAAATCAATTGATTTAAAGTGCGGGGAGGCTCCACACCAGGCACAGGTACATTCCTACATCCCCACAATAGTGACACTGATGATTTAAAGTCGTTTCAGCAGGGAAAAAAGAGTGCTAAAAGTCTGCTAAAAGTCTGATAACAGTGTGGTAAAGTCTGATTGTTTCAGAGACCCATAGTAATGATACAATAAACCATTTACATCTAAAAGTATTGATTAAAATTCATTTGTAGGGGGAAAAGTGCAGATGAGGCATTTTGGTATTTTGGGCAAAACACTTCACCCAACCCTGTATATATATATATGCCGTTAAAAACTGTGCAATATATACCTGGCTGCTAAACAGTGGCGGTTCTAGAACATTTTACATTGGGTGGCAAAGGGGGGGCGGACAGTACGTGCTATTTTGTATATATATATATAACCTATTTATTGTTAAATCATGCCCTAACACAAGTGTTTTTAATGCACAAGAGAAACAAGGTGTTCACTTAGACAAACAAACTAACATATCGTATAAAACAGCAGGAAGTACTCGTGATACCCTAGAACTCTGTTTACTGTAAGTACAGTCAAAGTACTTAGTTATACTTAAGTACACAAATTACATCACCCATCTCTTCAGAGAGTTAAAGGTGACCTGTGCAGCAACAATTTCAATACATATGTGTCAATACTAAGAGCTGCTAGATTGTGCTGCTGTAAAGGAATATGTGAGGAGAATAAGAACATACCATGTGGTCCAGCTGGAGTCTCCTCTGCCTCCTGACCCCTGCCTCTGGCCCTCTTTCTGACACTTCAGCTTTATTCCTCACATACATTTCTCCTTCTTCACTAATGTCTTCATCTCCTCCTCTTCCTCCTGCTCTGACCCTCCTGGTCTCTTCATCTCCTCCTCCTCTTCCTCCTGCTCTGACCCTCCTGGTCTCTTCATCTCCTCCTCCTCTTCCTCCTGCTCTGACCCTCCTGGTCTCTTCATCTCTCTTTTCCTTTCCTCTTTCTGTTCTTCCTGATCACTTCAGATATGTCTTTTGTGTTGTTTTTGTTGTTGTTGTTGTTGTTGTTGTTGACTCACTCCAGCTCCTCTGGCCTGCAAGAGTCTACTTGTGAAAAGCACTGGTACAAATGTGTGTATAAGTTTACACGTTAGGGCAGGGCCGCCCCTCCCTACAGGCCGATCACGCAGACTGCGTGGGGCCTCACCTGGCGGAGGGAGCCTCATCAAAATGTAAATGCGCACGTATGCGCTTATGCGGCGCAATTAGTGTGCCCCCCCCCCCCCGTTGACGCTCGCTAAACAGAGGGCCTCATCATTAGGGATGGGTATCGTTTGAAATCTATCGATTCAGATTCTGCTTAACGATTCCGGTTCTTATCGATTCCGGTTCTTATCGATTCCGGTTCTTATCGATTCAGGTTCTTATCGATTCAGGTTCTTATCGATTCCGGTTCTTATCGATTCCCCGTTTCGATTCCAAAATTGTAAAAGAAGGAGGTCAAACGTTTAGATAACAAAAATATCTTTATTCTTTTAAGCTTTAACTGACATTTTTACAAATAAAAGATATACATGCAATACAAATGTATTGCACAATAGCTGTGCTTTATGTGAACTGAGCTATGCCTGTGGCAAGCTATGAACAGGCATTACACTGTGCCTTGTCTTTTTCTGTATTAGTGTTTAGCCTCACTTTAGAGCGTTTACCGCCATCCATCTTTGGTGTTATGAAGTGACTGAGCTCGTGAACTGTCTACGGGACCGTCTGTGGACCTCTGTCGCCTGTCAGCGCAACTTACATGATGCCGTTTAAAAAAATTAAGGGCGGTGCCGGCCGTCAGCGTACCGAGCCGGCCGCCAGCGTACCGAGCCGGCCATCAACGGCCCGCTGACGACCGGCCGTTCTGTGATTTTCCAGAACACACAGATGGCCAGTCCGCCCTTAACCTGTATTCCACCGGGTCACCGCGGCGCAGACGGACCTGGTGGAACACAGGGTCTACCGCGTTTAGGAACCGTTAAGCAGAACCAAAATTGTGTATTTTGTATGGGTACCCGGTACCGGCATTTTCTTATCGAGTTTCGGTTCCCAACCCTACTCATCATATAACTTTGCGTGGGGCCTCAAGTTGGCCAACGCCCTGCGTTAGGGCCATGTAGCTAATAAGTAGCATTTATAATAAATATGAAATCAGAAAGTATTTCTCAAACGCACACAGGCAGCTGTGTTTAGACCCAGGTTGACGGTAAAGGATGCATCCTGGTTTAATTGATCTGGCCTCATGGCTGTGATGTGTAATTTACGTGGATTTAATAGTACCGCATAGTTTAGCAAATAAAAGTGATCGATCTCCCAGGTAGCGCTGTCTGTGTAGTATTTTGTAACGTAACGTCCCAAACAGCGACCGTCTGTTTAACGCTATCGATTCAAACAGCAGCGTTTTATTAATATTTTGTTTCAAGCTCTGGTCTTTAGTAAAAACAAAACTAGTCGAAGGGGAAACGCTCCAAGGGGAATCTGATCCACCTTCAGATGCGGGGACAGCTCGGTCTCTCTGCAGCGGTGTGAGCCGCGGTCTGTGAACGCCGCTCCGCAGTTTAATGCAGGGCCGTAGCTACGTTTTTAACGGGCCTAAAATGATATTTAAAATGATTCACTTAATTAATGTTGGCCTACTGCTTGTTTCGTTGCTTGAGAATCTTGTGGACATAGTGTAGGTTTGTTTCTACAAGTACAGTTTTAGGGACACAAAAGTTAGGGGGGCAGCTGGGGGGGCAAGGCTCTACAGTGCAACTGCCCCCCCTTGCCCCCCCATAGATCCGCCCCTGGGGGAGAGAGATGTAATACGGTTTCCTGATAAGCGTTTTGTTTGATAGGCTTCAGCTGTGGAGAGTATGTGCTGCAGGGAGGTGGATGCACCTCGCACAACGCACCCAGGAACGAAAGCAAGCTCCGGTCCTTTTCCTGTTAGGGAAACTGTGGACTCGATGCCCTGACAGGCTGGAGTTTGTGCAACCTGCACAAACACAATAGCTCACCATGATTACAAATGGTGAAATGCAATGTAAAATTACCGAAAAAATACCAGCTCACTAAATCACAACCGCTCAAACCAACTACAAACTACTACCGCGGATTGGGCAGAGAAGGAGTCCGAGAAAGTTGCTCCCCCATGTGACGTAATATGACGCGTTTGACGTATGACGTTAAAAAAAAGCAGTTTTTAGAAGCAGAGCTCAAAACGGCTCCTTTCCCTCTGAATTCTTGCCCTTATGTCTCGCAAAACATATCAAATCCTGCATTAACTTTTTTAATTGTAATTTTCAGGCAAGGTTAAAGTGGACCTATCATGCTATATTATAATAATATAGTGTAGGACCATACCTATATAAGGCATATTTATACTTTTTTTCAAAATACCAAACAGATCATGCATTTTAGCCATGCCTCATTTCGCTCAATTTGTACTTTTTTACCCCTGTTTTTGCAAGGGCAGATTCTGTGAGAACAGCACCATCTACAGGCCTGGCATATGTACTACAGCGTCTCCAGCGCTTTCGAACGGCAATGGCCGTGGCTGTCTCCTCCTGATTGGTGGAGTTGGCCCAATAGCCGTAGCGCCACCGTCCTGACGTCAGGACAGTGTTCAAATCTGGATCAGTTTTTATCAGATCCGTTGCAGCCCCTTTTTTAGAGATTTGGGTATGGAGGAAAATAGAGAGGGTTGTGTTTTCTGACACTTGGTGAGTTCCCTGGAACACCGGGGACACATATTCATGTAGAAAAGACGTACACAAGTGCATTTTGCATGATAGGTCCCCTTTAAGAATAAATGTAGTAAAAAAAAAAACCTGCTAGTTGCTCTTTAATGACCCGAAAAAAAGGAGTTGAATCTTAGAAAATGAAGTCAAAGCCTAACTGGGATTTATTCGTTTACCTGATTTTAAATATGTACAATTAGCGAGAGCATTTAACCTGTTAAGCCCGAGAGGACCCTAATCCGGGTCTGGCGGGTAGTTTTTTCACGAAACTGTGTCTCAGGGCTTCTTAATACGTAAAAACCTATGAATGTGTCATACTCACTTAACGGTTAGAAACTCAGCTAACTGAAGATATTAACAATTTTCACCGAAACAAAGCACAAGTCTCACAAGAAGCGTCTAAATTAGCCCTGAGCGGAAAAATGCTAACGCACTTAGCACAGAACTCACGGTATAAATACCCTTATTACTTATCGTAACTGCACATCCAATCCAGCAATTAGTAAACTGAGATTCCACAGATTCCAGAAATATCAGTATTATCACTGAGCGATCAGAACTCGCGGCAGGGGAAGCAAACACAGACATCACAACACGTAGCTTCACGGACCATTCACGGGAGATCGTCTGACCTTAGCTGTTATTCTGATCAAAAGTCGTGTTCAATGGCATTAAAACGATAAAAACGCTGCTGAGGGTTAATCCATAGGTTAATCCAATGTGTCTGTCACTTTGAAATGATTACTGATAATCCATCATTCCATTTTTATGTCAAAAACGGAGATTTCATATTAGCTGCTAATGATAGCCACCAGAGTGTATCGCAGCTTCCGGTTCCGGGGCATTCTGGCTACGCATCACTCATTCACCAATGGGTAATGTTTAGATGGGTTTTAGGAACTTCCCCTCGATTCTATTGGCTCTAACGGTTAAATAGAGATGTCAATCATCAAAATCGACTGATGGGTTCCAGAGATATGGAAAATCCACCCAAATGACCCCAGAAGTGTTTTTTTTTTCAAAATCTCTCTAAAAAGGTCAAATGTCACTTGTTTTGCATCAATCTTGATACAGGGTACTTATTATATGTTATAGTTTGGATTCCTAAAGCTTTTAGTCTACTATCCCATCATGCAAGGGTGGTTTTCACTATAAGTAATTATTTTATTTTGGACGTCCAACTCACAGATGTATCCTTGCTTTGAGAAAAAAGATTATGAATTTACCCCTTTTAGAAGTGAAGATATGGTGACAAGTGACATTTGACCTTTTAAATGCTCTCGCTAATTGTACATATTTATAAGCAGATAATCGAATAAATCCCAGTTAGGCTTTGACTTCATTTTCTAAGATTCAACTCCTTTTTTTCGGGTCATTAAGGAGAAAAATTGTGAAAAAGTGAATAAACTCTACAACCTTTATCCCTGGTTTGACAAAACAATCCACACATTTTTAATTATTCTCCTTTCTTAAAATGTAGTCTTTGTCTAAAGCCTGTACAAATATTCCTTATGACTTAATTTCCCTAACGGTTCAAAAGAGATGGCAATCACCAAAATCGACCGATGGGTTCCAGAGAAACGGCAAATCCACCCAAATGACCCCAGAGGTGGGTTTTTGTTGCTAAACCTCTCTAAAAAGGTCAAATGTCACTTGTTTTGCATCAATCCTGATACAGGGTACTTATTATGACTGTACTCGTGCTCTCAGACGCACTTGCAGGCGTGCAGAGAGAAAATGGAAAAAGGATAAACTCCATGTCTCCCTAGAAATCCTTCGTGCTTGCCTTTCTGACTACCAGACGGCAGTCAAAGCAGCCAAAACAGAGCACATGTCTCTGTTAATCTCCAAAAACAGCCATAAACCTCAGGTTCTTTTTAATGTCCTCAACTCGATCATTAATCCCTGTGATGTTTCTTCTATTGTCCCATCGACTACTCTCTGTGATAAGTTTCTTACATTTTTTATTGAAAAAGTATCTGCTCTTAGGCTAGCCCACACTAGTGCTACCCCAGATCCTGCTCCTTTCTGTGCCCTGCTGTCCTCGACCACTTTGAGCCTGTATCCCTCTCTTCTCTCTCGGATGTAGTCAAGCACCTGCGGCCGACAAACTGCACCTCAGACAGCATTCCCTCTCGCCTTCTCAGAGATGTTTTTGATTCAGTTGGAGCAAGTATTTTATTACTTTTAAACACCTCTCTTACCTCAGGATGTGTCCCAGCTGCCTTCAAACACGCCGTGGTTAAGCCACTACTTAAAAAGAAAAATCTCGACCCCTCCATTCTCGCAAATTTTAGGCCCATCTCCCAGCTACCTTTTTTATCAAAAGCCCTGGAGCGAGTAGTCTACGCCCAGCTGCAGTCTTTTTTAACCATCCATGGAATCCATGAAAAGTTTCAGTCTGGCTTCAAACCCATGCACAGCACTGAAACAGCCCTTTTAAGAGTTTTTAATGATCTGCTCCTAGCCGCCGACTCAGGTAGCCCAGCTGTCTTGGTGCTGTTAGACCTGACAGCTGCCTTTGACACTGTGGACCATAGCATCCTGCTGTCACGGCTTGAACAGTCCGCTGGCATCACAGGCTCTGCCCTTGCATGGTTCAGGTCCTACCTGACAGACCGTAGCTTCTCAGTGCAGCTAGGTGCCTTCTCCTCTGCCAAAGCCCCTCTTACCTGTGGGGTTCCCCAAGGCTCGATTCTGGGCCCCATCCTTTTTCTACTGTACATACTGCCCCTAGGTTCAATTCTCACAAAACATACCATTCCCTTCCACTGCTACGCCGACGATGTACAGATCTATCTGCCTCTCAAAGCAAATGTCACACACTCACTACAGCAGTTGATGGACTGCTTAACAGAGATCAAATCCTGGCTGAGCAAAAACGTTCTCAACCTCAATGAGAGCAAGACTGAGGTCATCTTTTTTGGACCCCAACCTCCAGCCTCTCCGGTTGATATTCTGGGCTCTCTCAAAAAAAACATCCTCCCCTCGGTCATGAACCTTGGAGTGACCTTCACTAGCACTTTTAAATTTGACAAGCAGGTCAGCACCGTAGTCAAATCCTGCTTTTTTAAAATAAGACTATTGGCCAAAACCAAGTCGTATTTATCTTTTAATGACTTAGAAAGGGTTATCAACGCCTTTGTAACCTCGAGACTGGACTATTGTAACGCTCTGTATGTGGGTATGGACCAGGCCTCAATTAAACGCTTACAGCTAGTCCAAAACGCTGCTGCACGTTTGCTGACTGGCCACAAAAAGCATGACCGGCAGTGGCTCAGTCAGTAGGGGCTTGGACTGGGAGCCGTAGGGTCGCTGGTTCAAGTCCCCGACCAGACCTAAATATGGAGTGTGGACTTCTACTTGGAGAGGTCCCAGTTCACCTCCTGCCCTGCCGTGGTGCCCTTGAGCAAGGCACCGGACACCCCCCTTCCCCCCCACTCCCATTGCTCCCCGGGCGCTGTACAATAGCTGCCCACTGCTCCTAGTACTAGACTCCTTGTACTAGGATGGGTTAAAAGCAGAGGCCACATTTCACTGTGTGTGCTGTGTGCTCTGCATGTGCAACCCTGTCTCCTAGAAATATCTTAAATACGTTTATTTTCTACATATCTTCTAGAAACCTATTTTCTCCCACATGACGTTTGTTATGAACGTATCTTAAATACGTTTGCTTTCTACCTATATTTGCCATTTCTTTTCTAGCTTATAATAATGATAATAGTAATTTATTAATATCATTTTAGAGCAAACTTATTTTCGCGCTGGCTGGCGGCTCACTGTTCAGTTGACCAAATCCGTTATTATGCTGGTTAATGGTTAATAATCACAATATTGTTTGTAGTCGTTTCATACAGCATTCTCAATTACGTTTAACAAGAAACGTATTTTGTCCCACTTTACGTTTGTTCTGAACATATCTTAAATACGTTTGCTTTCTACCTATCTTTGACATTTCTTTTCTAGCTTATAATAATGATAATAGTCATTTATAAATATCATTTTAGAGCACACATTTGAAATCGACGATCGGGCTTGATATCCTATGGTTAAATTAAAATCAGTAGGCGAGGCTGTAATTTCGCCAGCTGCGAGGCAGAAAATAATAGTTTTAACATGCCAAAAAGCTGCTGTGTCGTTTATTGCACCTCAAACATTAAAACAAATCCAGAGTTACGTGTTTCTGTACTTCCTCTAAGAAGAAAGGACAGTATACAACAGAAGAGCTCTGTGGCTTCAGGCTTGATCGCCGTTCAAATGACAGCTGGTTTCCCCAAAAGTGAGCAGGGCTGTAAAGTGACGTAGGAAAGATCATCAGCTCGCTGATTGGATGTTTTAGCCGCAATGCACGTCGGGATATGGTGTTAATGCGATATGAAATCCGAAAAAAGAATCAGAGTTTAGGATGGCCGAAGACACTACACTACCCATAATCCCCAGCTATCGTTTGGGACTACAGTCCTGTTGTCCCCGTGATTAATCTTCAAGCTCTGGGATTGGATGTTGGAGTGGCAGTGCGCCAAGGTTACGCCGAGCGCCAAACAGCTCTTTGAAATGGAACGAAACCACGGCAGACTTTCCAAAACTGGACTCGAACGCCCCCCCAGAACTACACATGCTGGCTATTGTGTTTCGCAACATGTTCTATAGCACGTCTCTACTGGGAATTGTAGTTTTAAAAGACGTTTTCGTTTTTCCCAAAATTAGAAGTTGACAGTATTAAACTGTGTACAGCCCTGGAGGTTTAGGGGATAGGAAACAAATTGGTGTGTACAAATGTAAAACATGTAATTAATAAATGGGTGAAAATCGCTTGTGTCCATAATGGGAAGCATTAATATATACCCACATGCCAGCTCATTGTTACTTTGTAATTCTACTCCACTACAATTCAGAGGTTAACCTGGTATTTTTACTCCACTACATTTATTTTAGTTACTTTGCAGATTCTGATTAATGATGTGAAATATAAACAACCCTTAAAGCAGACTTTAGTTACACCTGAGTAAAATTCAGGGAAAGGTGATTGTCAAGTGCCAACAATCAGGAGAGATATTAGTTGGTGCTTGAGAAGACTAAACATTTATCTGCAGATCTCTATAAAGTATATTCATTACTCGTTATTCTCTACTAATAGTTAATTAAAGACTGTATATAATAGCTATTTTGCACATCCCTTTCAAGATTTTCTAAGGTTTATTGACATATCATATACACAACTATGTTGAAGTTATGCAATTAATGAAAAACTTGGGTCACAGGTTCCTCAACAGTGCATTACAAGACATCTATCAATATGTGTGTATACCTCCACCATTAAACTCAAATTCTGCACATGTCTTATACTATCTACATACATAAGAGTATAATTAATATATATATAATATCAGTTAAAATAAGTGCTTCAACACAGTTAACATTGCAGGAAAGCAATATATTAGACGTTAAGTACTTTGTCAGGCTTAATATTTATCTGTAGATAGATACCCCCAAAGCTTTTTTCTTATTTGAAAGAAAACCTAAAGTATTGTTTAATGTGTTAATAAAGGTTAATTAGTTTGTCTGTTTTGCACATCCTCATATTAATATCTTTGTACATCAGGCACTAAACTGTTTTATTGTAGAGATCACTTACAGTATCTTCTTGATTTTTTATATTCTATATTTCTATCATTGACCTTCTACTTTCACCCTATGAAAGTATGTACTCTTAATATTTTATTCATCAAATAACATTATTCAACAAAAATAACATTATTCAACAAAAATAATTAAATAACGTGCTTTAACCACTAGGCGGTGCACACAAGGTACACACAGCATACTAATAATAACTGTGTATTATTAGTGTAGGACCCTTATGTATGTATAACATCTGAAGATGTGTAGTTTTATTCATGTTTTTACATAATTGTACAGGATATTGCTATATTATTTCTCATGTTTTACTTCTACACATTAATATCTGATTTGTAAAACATCACAGACAGAAAGGTATATCCGTCATTTAATGGTAAGCTATTGAAATTGTGAATCCATAGATGTGTCTCCCATCACCCAAATCCCCTGACTATTCTCTCAACTCAGTATTTACATTCTTATATTCAAAGAAAATCAGTAATATCTTTAAAAACTACAAGTCCTTTTCTATCAGCTGTGCACCGTTATGGTGTAAATATAACCTATCTACCAATTGGATCAAATATAAAAGTCAGCCGTATTAGTATTGATACTGCAAGGAGACGTATTTTGTGAAAAGAAATGTAAGATGTTGTTTAATTGTTGATATATTTATGATCCACGTCACATATTCAGTTTCGGCGGCAGTTCTTCCTGTTTGTCCAGAAGTCTTCTCATCAGGGCTCTATAAATAAAGAACTATGGCAGATGTGTAATATTTAATGCAGCCGAACCGTGTATTACAATGCCGTTATGTGATGACTTTCAAAGAGAAAAGCAAGAACACTCGGAATAAAGTATTATTATTATTTTTTTTAATGTTTTCGGATTTCACATCGCATAAACACCATATCCCAACGTGCATTGCGGCTAAAACATCCAATCAGCGAGCTGAGGATCTTTCCTACGTCTGTTTCCGGTATTGTTCCTGTAATGAAAGTTCACATTTATGCTACATTGAAGGGTGGAATTGACTACACATCTTCAGAAACATAATTTGCTTCAGATATACTGTAACTCATAGCAATATTGTAACCATTAAGAAAAGCCAACTGCATTAAAAACCCAGTTAACAAACACAAGGTAAAGTATTTTTCTTCAGTAATGAAGATGTAATTCCAATGTAGACACACCAGGGGTCGCTGTTCAGTCTGTTACGCTGAGCCATGCATTGTCTGAAACGTAAAAGGGACGAAGAAGACAAAGTGAAGTGACTACTTCCGGTTCAATGTGAAAACATTCCCAGTTAAACCATAGATATATATAAAAGCATATGTTTATATATATCTATGAGTTAAACAACATAAACAAATCGCTTAATAAAAAGATAAAACACTGGCATGTAATTTACGTTTGGATTAAATAGAATGGTTTTGAATAATAGATGAGAGTAAAATCTACGTCACAGCCCCACCCACTTTTGGGGAAACCAACGCTGTCATTTGAACGGCGATCAAGCCTGAAGCCACAGAGCTCTTCTGCTGTCCTTAGAGGAAGTTTGAGGTGTTTGAAGTGCAATAAACGACACAGCAGCTTTTTGGCATGTTAAAACTCTGCCTCGCAGCTGGCGAAATTACAGCCTCGCCTACTGATTTTAATTTAACCATAGGATATCAAGCCCGATCGTCGATTTCAAATGTGTGCTCTAAAATGATATTTATAAATGACTATTATCATTATTATAAGCTAGAAAAGAAATGTCAAAGATAGGTAGAAAGCAAACGTATTTAAGATATGTTCAGAACAAACGTAACGTGGGACAAAAGACGTTTCTTGTTAAACGTAATTGAGAATGCTGTATGAAACGACTACAAACAATATTGTGATTATTAAGCATTAACCAGCATAATTACGGATTTGGTCAACTGAAAAGTCAGCCGCCAGCCAGCGCGAAAATAAGTTTGCTCTAAAATGATATTAATAAATGACTATTATCAATATTATAAGCTAGAAAAGAAATGGCAAATATAGGTAGAAAGCAAACGTATTTAAGATACGTTCATAACAAACGTCATGTGAGAGAAAATAGGTTTCTAGAAGATATGTAGAAAATAAACGTATTTAAGATATGTTCATAACAAACGTAACGTGGAAGGAAATACGTTTCTTGCGAAACGTATTTGAGAATGCAGTTTAGTTTTGTGGGAACGTAATTTCTAGGAGACAGGGTTGGCATGTGTGACCATTAAAGAGGGTTTCATCCCTCCCTATTCTATTCTACCACATCACCCCTATTCTGGCCTCACTGCACTGGCTTCCAGTTCGGTTCAGAATTGATTTTAAAATCCTTTTATTTGTTTTTAAAGCACTAAATGGGCTGGCTCCGGCCTATATAGCTGAACTCCTCCAGCGCTACACCCCAGCCAGAGCTTTAAGGTCTGCTGACCAGCTGCTGCTGGTAGTGCCCAAGACCAGGCTAAAAACCCGAGGGCACCGAGCCTTCGCAGCAGCTGGCCCTAGGCTCTGGAACACTCTGCCCCTCCATGTGAGGTCGGCCCAGACCCTAGGGGTTTTTAAATCTAAACTAAAAACACACTTCTTCTCTCTGGCTTTCTAGTTAGAGCGGAGCACGACTCCTGACTTTTCCGTGTGTTTTATTTTATTTTGTTTTTAAGATATATCTGTTGTAATTTATTGTCGTTTATTGTGATTTGTAGTAATGTGTTTTTATTACATGTACAGCACTTTGGCTCGACCAAAAATCGCTTTTAAATGTGCTATATAAATAAAACCTGATTTGATTTGATTTGATTTATTATACGTTATAGTTTGGATTCCTAAAGCTTTTAGTCTACTATTCCATCATGCAAGGGTGGTTTTCACTATAAGTAATGTTTTGTTTTTGGACGGACACTATAATTTACATTTTTTTACTTTGTTCAATCTGAATTTACTTTAAAATAAAAACATCTATATGAGGCGCTTTCACACCGCAATACTTTTCCCACAAAGGTTCATCAGAACTTAGTTCATGAGAACTCTTTAGTTCTCATGAACTAAGTACAGATCGCGTTCACACCGGAATAAGTCCCTGGGGGAGGATTAGGCAAATGAAGCCGCTGACGTCACTTCTTCTTCTTCTGCTTTGGGTTTACTGGCAGGCCGCAAACAACTTCACGGCGTATACTGCCACCCGGAGACCCCGGCCGGAAGTCCCCGGAGTTGGGGACTGGCTTCAGTAGAAGCTGCTGGGACTCCCAGGCTGCGTCTCAGGTCTCATGGAATCCTTCCCTCACTTGCGTCGTAGGGAAATTAGTTTTAAGAGCAATGGGACGTCCTTTCCTCCGGAGCGTCACGTGAAGCGACGTCCGTTTGTGATGACGCCGCACAGCTGTTCGTCTGACAGCAGCTCTGGGACTCCCAGCTGCTTCTACTGAAGCCTTCCGAGTCAATCGCCAGAACGCCGACACCTCCTCATCTCCACCGCTCCCATGCTTTCTTTTGTGTTGCCATAAGTTAGTCTCTCTGCGTTTTGCGCGCTGAGCTAATGCTAATGCTAATAATGCTAATGCGAGGACAATAAAATGGCGGCTTCACAAAACTTTTTGGGAGTTTTACGGGGCGTGGTTTGCATTCCGCCCAGCCAATCAGACACAGGAACCTTTTTCTCCCACGAAAGTACCTGCTCTCTAGCAGGGACGAACAAGGGGGTAAAAAAGGTTCTGATTAACTAATTTTAGTTACGGCTCTTTTTGGTGTGAACGCGACATTTCGGAACTATATCGGAACTAAAGTGGGGAAAGTACTGCGGTGTGAACGCGCCATTTGATTCTGACTTTTCTACATCCAACTCACAGGTTTATCATTGCTTTGAGAAAAAAGATTATTCATTTACCCCTTTTAGAAGTGAAGTTAGTCATTTGTTCTGGGAATGTCATTTTCGAGCCTGAGACCTGAAAAACAGTCTCAGGGGTTAACAGGTTAAATGCTCTCTGTACATATTTATAAGCAAGTAAACTAAGAAATCCCAGTTAGGTTTTGACTTCATTTTCTAAGATTAAACTCCTTTTTTTCGGGTCATTAAGGAGAAAAAACAGTGAAAAGTGAATACATTCTACCACCTCTAATCCTGGTTTGAAGAAAAAAAATCCACACATTTTTAATTATTCTCGTTTCTTAAAATGTAGTCTTTGTCTGAAGTCTGTAAAAATATTTCTTATGACTTAATTTCACCTAAAATAGTTTTGCTAATTGTACATCTTTATAAGCAGGTAAATAAAGAAATCCCAATAAAGTTTTGACTCCTTTGTCTAAGATTCAACCCTTTTTTTTGGGTCATTAAGGAGAAAAATAGTGAAAAAGTGAATAAATCCTACCACCTCTAACCCTGGTTTGACAAAACACGAAGCACACAGCTGAATTTACAAATGAAAACTTTATATTGAGTCCAAAGGAAATGAAGCCCGTCCTAAACCAGCTGCTGCTACAGATTCTAGGAAACAGTGGAAACATGCTGGAGTTTTCTGGATAACCTTTTTTGCATTCAAACATTTTATTTTGGTAAAATCAAACAATTTGTTTGCACAGCTGAGTATTTCCCATGCAGTGCAAGTAGCTAGTGACGGGTCACCAGAGAGTACCACAGCTTTATCGCTGGGGCCCCACAGCTGGTTGCACATCCCCTATCACAGTGTTATGGGGAATGGAGGCGCAGCTACGTGTTAGCGGAGTGGATGAACAGGACGCTGAGACTGAGTTATTACTTCAGTTTTGCAGCATCCCTCCTCCGTTCACAGGCATAAGAGATGCCATGAGGGATTTGGCGGCAGGTCAGTTTTTGCTCAGCCGCTAATGTCGCGGTTTTTACAGGGGGTCAGGAGGCTGCGCCCAGTGGTGCGCGCCTCCGCCCCGCAGTGGGACTTGCCGCTGGTGCTCGAGGCTCTGGTCACAGGACCATTTGAGCCTCTGGAGCTCTCCTCCAAGATCCGGGCATTTTTGTTCTTGAGAGTCAGCGCCAACTCGGCTCATGTCCCACTCACCAACTCTCATAGGAATGAAAGGGGACCAGCCTTCAGCGCTGTATCCAGTTCTATGTATGCCTCCATGATTTGCCCACCGTATGTGAAGCACTCTTTGTCCACCGTATGTGAAGCACTCTTTGTCCACCGAACCCCAGCCTGCGAAAGTCAAAACACAATGAGACATGGAAGAGCTCGAACTTGATGGCAGATACTGAAGAATTTATTGGAAGTTACGGCCGGAGAATTGACAAAGACATTTGCTGCAGCGATAAGGTGACACAGCTCCTGCCCAACCAACTCTGAAGATCGCCCAGACGGTCCCATGTATTTTAGCTGGTTCAATGATCAACACTCTGCATGACAAGACAAAACAAACAAATCACTATAACACCTCTATCAGCTGATGCCAACGGGCAGGAATAAGGAGACACAAGTAAGAGAGCGCAGCACCCTAAGGTTGCAGGCCTGTGCTCGGTGAGGGGAGTAGGAAGTGATAAACTGGGTCCAAGGTATGGGCCTAGGAAATATGCTCCTCAACAATTGCTAGGGATAAGGAGGCAGAGTTTTCTACAGTATATTATCCAGATTGTTGCCAACTCCGCTGTTGACGTTGCCAAACAGGTAGTGTTGGATATTTGTTGCTAGCCTTGGGCGAATTGGGTCCAGTGACACCGACAAATGCATGGTGGAAACCTGGTTCTTGCAGAAGGCTGTGTCCTGAAGAGGCCCCTGAATAAACCTCCACCAAACCTCCTCTCCTTACATCATTTTTATCTGAGTTTACAGTTAACTCTCACAGTAACGTGATCAATCCACGTTACATCAAACATTGCCTTTGTATTCAGTACAATTCAGTTTGCTGAAGCTCTTCACGTGTTGATGGAGTTTAATGAGCTCCATAGAGGAGTTAGCAGTCAGATAAAAAACCTCCCACAGACTCAGACACTTTCTGTCACTCTTTGTGTGAAGCATTAGCACTCTTCATCACAGCTTGGATGTTACTGCAAGTGAGACTGTTCAGGTATTGTTCATGAGAGTTAACATATGATCTGCCTGCATTACTGATGGATGCTCAATTCAATGTGACATCACTTTTGATGGGCCTGTGGAAGTGCAGAGATATAGATATCTGTATTTTGTGATCATGTTTACAGTTTATGTTCTGATCATCTGCAGTAATTCCACTATTGTGTGCATCATTGTTATTCACAAAGGCCTCCATGAGCCTATGTACATGTTCATTGCAGCTTTGTTGATTAACTCTGTTCTGTCCAGCACTAACATCTACCCAAAGCTCAGTTTTACCCAGTAAAAGTACTTCATTGTATTTCTGGTAGCAGTCAAACTAGTACCGAGTCCAAGAGTGTCAGTTTCCTTCAGAACTTGTGGTAAAAAATATTTGTATCACTCGTCAAATATAGCAGGAATAATGAAGAGCAGCTGATTTGAAAAAGCAAACTCGAGAAGAAGAAGAAGAAGAATAGGGAGGGATGAACCCCTCTTTAATGGTCACACATGCAGAGCACACAGCACACACAGTGAAATTTGGCCTCTGCTTTTAACCCATCCTAGTACAAGGAGTCTAGTACTAGGAGCAGTGGGCAGCTATTGTACAGCGCCCGGGGAGCAATGGGAGTGGGGGGGGAAGGGGGGTGTCCGGTGCCTTGCTCAAGGGCACCACGGCAGGGCAGGAGGTGAACTGGGACCTCTCCAAGTAGAAGTCCACACTCCATATTTTAGGTCTGGTCGGGGACTTGAACCAGCGACCCTACGGCTCCCAGTCCAAGCCCCTACTGACTGAGCCACTGCCGGAGAGGCGGCTGAGTTGACCGCAGTGCAGAATCGCTGTATAGTTTAAATCTCCTAACAATGTTGTCCATTTTAGACACAGGCTTATTATATTTACAGACCTTAATAACATCCATTTTCTGGGCTCAATATGTGTCTTGGCCGTTTTCGTTGTGATCGCTAAATTCCCCTTGTTTATAATAATCACCGTTCCTTCAGCAGGATGTGAAGTGTGATTTTAGCAAACGAGTGCTTTTGTTTTGAAAACACTTCTGTGAGTTTCGCCCCGCCCCTCGCTCCAAGGACCATTTGACCATTTAGTAAGGTACAAAGCAAAAGGCAAAAACGCCTCTCAGACGCTCTTCCGCTTAATAAAGAAAAACAATTGGACGGTAGATACACGGATTCTGAGCATCCCACCAATGCATGTTCCTCATAAATGTAGTACCATTCAAAAAGGGAAATAAACAAGCTTTCCACAATATATGATTTACTGCCAAGAAGCATTGTTACAACAAACATCTACCAAACACACATGTCCTTACTTGTTGTGCTATATTTTAGTTTAGTAACTCCACAAGTGTTTTATGAAAGAGCAACTCATGACACTTCAACGCTTTCTTTTACCAATTGTCTTTGAAGCAGATTTCAAGTGAAAACCTCTAAAATAGTTGACAATATCTACCTTTGTTCAGTTTCAAGATTCGCTCTTCCATAATAAAGGATAAAGGAGTGAATATTCATTATTATCTAGCCTATATTAATATGTTATTTGTCACTTTAGGAGTTTTGCAGGGGGTTTAACTCAGAGCTGAATACTTGGAGACATTTCACTCAAATAGACTCTATATATAAATGTATATATATATATATATATATATATATATATATGTATATATATATGATTAAGGGTGGAGGCCATTTCTGTGTTTGATTAGCATTTAATTCACGTGTTTTGCGTGCTGGTGATATTATGCAGGACAACATATCTGTCCTTTTGCAGCATTTAGAGTCACTTTCCTGCCGGGCTTTATGTCCTTGCTTTCTGTCTCTGTGTTTCTCTGATGATGTTTATCACAGGAAAATAAAGTGGTATTTAAAATGTGAAAGGTTAAAAACGTAAAATGCAGATGATGGAAAATTAAGAAATGTGACAGAAGAGATCAGGAAGTCACAAACAGAAGTCTTTTGTGTGTTAGACCATCCCATCATTCAAGGGTGGTTTTCACTATAAGTAATGGGTTTTCTTTAGGCGGAGGTAAGAATTTACCTTTTTTTTTATCTGAATTTACTCTGACTGAGAACAATCTATATTGATTCTGACACTTCTACATCCAACTCACAGATGTAACCTTTCTTTGATAAAATTAATTATTCATATAACCCTTTTAGAAGTGAAGTTATAGTCATTTGTTTTGGGCATGTCATTTTCAAGCCTGAAACCTGAAAAACAGGCATGGTGCTTAACAGGTTAACAGGATTCCCCTTATGGTAACCTGAAGTATTACTAACAAACATTAGGTCTGTTTTTATCATTTAAATATTTATTTGACACCTGCAAGGCATTTACAGCTAAAGCTCCAGAGGACCTTGCTGAAAGAAACACACTATCCCTCAGTGTTCCCGTTGTCTCCTAACAGATACTCAAACCGGTATGATTTAATAATTCTTCATCTTAAATTCTTTAACCTCTTAAGCACGGCGGTCCCCCCATTGGACCCCTCCCACCGTTTTTTTTTCGAGATAATGTCTCAGGGCTTCTTAACATTTATGAAACTATTAATGTGTAGCACCAGATTAACGGGAAGAATCTCAGCTAACTGAAGATATGAACCATTTTTACCAAAACAAAACACAAGTCTCATGAGAAGCGTCTAAATGACCCCTGAGCGAAAAAATTCTAACGCACTGCGGCACACAATTCAAGATAAAGATACCCTTATTACTTATCGTAGCTGCACATACAATATAGCCGATTAAAGCTGAGACTCCACTGATTATTTAGGTATAGTATCATCACTGAGCGATCCGAACTTGCGACAGGGGAAGCAAACACAGACATCACAACACGTACCTTTAAGGAGCTTTTACGGCAGATCGTCTCACCGTAGCTGTCAATTAGGTCAAAAGACGTGTTCAATGGCATTAAAACGAAAAAAAAAAATGCTACAACTGTTGATCCATAGGTTGATAATGTACCTGTGCCTTTGAAGAAATTATTTATAATCCATAATTCAAAATCGAGCAAGGGGGGGCCAGAGATAGGTCAAATCCACCCAAATGACCCCAGATGTGGGGGTTTTTGGCTAAACCTCTCTAAAAAGGTCAAATGTCACTTGTTTTGCATCAATCTTGATACAGGGTACTTATTATATGTTGTACTTTGGATTCCTAAAGCTTTTAGTCTACTACCCCATCATCCAAGGGTAGTTTTCACTATAAGTACAAAATAATTTTTGGACGGACACTATAATTTACAGTTTTTTACTATGTTCAATCTGAATTTTCTTTAAAGCTCCCATGTCATGCTTTTCCGGTTATTACCCGTCCCCTTGTGTGTTATGAAGGTTTTTATGCATGTAAACGGTGTGCAGAGTCAAAACCCTCAAAGTACACCCTGTAGCGAGTAAAACTCTAACACAGAAAATACCTCCCCAAAACGCCTCGTTGGAGATACGTCACTGCCCATTTGAGTCTTCCATTTAGTTCCGGGTACCGCCTGATGTCATGCGGTACCCGGAACGAAATGGACCAATCCCGAAGAGCTATGGCCACACCAGCAGCGGCGTGTTCCTCCTCCAGAGGTTCGAAGAACCGGCATTTCACAGACGAAAGCTTCCAAAACATTGCCCAGTTTGAGGCCGGATATGCACAGCTTGTTTGGACCGTTTGGAGCAGGGGAAGATCTGGGTATACAACCTGTAAGTTTGCATTGTTATTTGTGTATTTATCAAACAAGACTGTTTAAATGTGTAAACTGTGTTGGACTGCTAAGCCATTGACACAGTGCTAACTAAGTTGCTAGAGTTTCCATATATCAACTCTAATATCAGCAGATGGCCTTGCATACATGTATCTCATAGCAGGAGAATGTCTGCATTCACACACAAAATACCTATTGACAGTATACTGCGGGTGATTTGCCGGTCAGTCGCGAAACGTAATTACATTATAGCTGGCGTAGCGATCTAACACACGGAGCTTGAGCTAGTTTTGGTCAGAAAAACATTTTTGTGATGCTACGTTGCTAGCGTTTAAATATATCAACTACAATGTCAGCAGATGGCCTTACATGTTTGTCATGGCAGGAGAATGTCTGCAGTCACACACACGGAATACTCATACAGTATACTCCGGTTTACCGTACATTGTGACCGTACATATACTGCATGTAGCTAACGAGGCTAGCTGTATGCTAGCGCAAAACAATGTATTCATGCAAGTTACATTGTATGGTAGCAGAATACCCGTATACGATTGCAATTATAAACACGTTATTGCTAGCCTAATATGAACCACTAGCTTTTGTTCATAGTAGTTTTATTACACTGCATTATAGTTGCCTTTCCTCCAAGCTAACGTTCATATCGTGTTAGCTACCAAGGTAAACAAAGCTAGGTTAGCATATTAGCAGGCAAGCTGTTCATTACACAACTACTACTAACGAATCTAAAACAACTAAGTTTCTCTAATATTTTGTGATTTGCATTTGATTTCGTCCAGCCAGATCCTGGCGGACAATCCATGACGGGGAAGGGATTCTACTACTACTGAGGCCTCGTGCTAAAAGGCACCGCACCGCACCGGCTGTGCGCAGGCAAGAGGAGGAGGAATGGATGATATACCGTGTATATATGTATATTTATGTTCATTTTGTACATTTCTAAAAATAAAGTTTAATGGAAATACTTAGTAGGCCTATCCTTTCTTCCCTGAATTCATATATAGCAAACCATGATTTGATTTCTCATCAAACAGTAGTAGTTTATAACGGGTAAAAATAACTTACTCTTTGTTATGAGAGTAGCTCGTAGGCCACAACGGAAAGACAAGGAGACATACACGAGTTTACAAAACCACGGCACATTTATTGTGGTAAATGCAAAGATAGGTGGTTGAGAGGATCGCAGAGTTAGTCTTCCTGCAGCCGCTTTGGAGAGAGACTGGGGCCGTAGTGTCCGGAGGTGTCCGTGATCGCGCTGATTACCCTCTTCAGCTCCACCCCATCGTAAGACAAAGGCCCTGGGGCCGTCACACTCTTCTATAACAACAGTTAAAAATATATATGTATATAAAATATACCGCTGTACCGACGCCATGATAAGACTGATGTTACGCTGAGAGCAGCCGGGAAAAGCACTGACATGGGCGCAGCCTCTCTGGTGGTTGACTAATCAGAACGAGTGGCCGAGCTGACCAATCGGAGCACACTAGGCTCACAGGGAGGGGGGGGCAAGAGCTCCAACGAGTCGTTTAGTGGAGAAAGTGAATACTGCTGAATACACATGCTTGACAGAGATGCTGTATGCGAAACCAATGTGAGTTTGGAAAATTGCACAGTATAAATCTATTTTAGTATACCTCAACAATGTAATTATGATCAGTGGAAATGGCCATGACATGGGCCCTTTAAAATAAAAAACATCTATATTGATTCTGACTTTTCTACATCCAACTCATAGGTTTATCATTACTTTGAGAATAAAGATTATTAATTTAACCCTTTTAGAAGGGAAGATATGGTCATTTGTTCTGGGAATGTCATTTTCTAGCCTGAGACCTGAAAAACAGGCTCAGGGCTTAACAGGTTAAGACCATCTATAATTCTCTCTATTCCCCCACCCAAGCCTTAACATAACCATAAAACATTAACATATTATATAACATAATCTTCATCATACAGGAGTCAGTCAGATCAGTGAAAAGTGCAAAGAGACTGTTATTAATTGTTCTGAGTTGTAAAGCAATATAACTGACCTAAATTAAATGTAGAAAAGCATGTCCATACGTTTCTAAATAGTCAAATACCTTTTAACTAAACAAAAACAAAATGTCACTGCCTGTTTAGTGGACATAGTGCTTCATAAAAATGATGTATAACTATCAGTAAGCATCATTTATAAATATTATAATTCACATAAAGATGTCTTTTGACTGGCTGATTGTATGAACCTGAGTCTTGTAGAGACAATGTGAAAAACGATACGCTATAACAAACATTAGCTCATTCAGTAGCAGCAATCATCTTACCTGTCATCAGTGAGAGGATGAGGAGGAGAAAGCTCTTCATTTGGTTGGTTTTAGACGCTGACTTCTTCCCTAAGATCAGTCGTCTGGTATATCAAGTGTTTGGGCAGTGATTTTGAGGTCAGCAGTGTGTGTACAGTGTGTGCTGTAAGTAAATAACTCTTTAAGACCACCTGTTGATAAAGGTGACGCTAACAGCTCTACCAACGGCTAACGTTCAAAGTCGTCATGATGTCTGGAACTGCATGATACTTATGTTTCCGAGTAATTTATCTATGAGAGGTTTTATTTTTACAACATTACACCCTCAGCTCGACTTAGAAAGCTATACAAAAAAACCCGGATGTGAACCACAGGCCCATATAAGACTCAACCCAAAGCACAAGACCATATGAATCTGCTGCTGATGGAGGAATGAAATCAGGTTCTCATGATATATCAGCATTACAACTAAAATGTTACTAATAGATTCATCTGCAGCTTAACTACTTACATCTCTATTGCCTGTTGAATATTTCAATGTTGGTGTAGTAATTAATCTCATTGTTTTTCCCAGTAGTGTAAAGCAAACATCATTTACTAAAATAAATCATGCTGGAATGACAAAACTGAATAAAATGTACTTTGTATAAAGCCAAACAAAGCGTTATAAATACAGTACGTTTACCTTAAACTGCCCAATGTTTTTCCTTTTGGCTTGGTATTTAATATAGTCTGCAGAGATTTGAACACAAAGACATCTTTATTATCATTATTTCAAATCTGGACAAAAGAACGACCAAAAGAGAACTTATACCTCTTTAACCATTTCAATGTAATGCAAACCTGTGTGCTCAGTATATGAGTGCCCTCGTTTTTGTGTAGCTTAAGCTTTTTAATGCATCTGAAGTAAAACAGCAAACCACATTACAAAGTTACCGAAATTGCAAGCAGCCAGTCCCTGTATGTCAGCTTGTGGTTGCATCAGTTGTGTGGGTTCAGTCCAAACAGGGGAAGTTCAGTTGACGCTGTCCCACTTAACATGAGTGTCCGGTGGTAGAGGAAATGACTCGAATCGGGTTTGCAGTTAGAGGGGCCTGTTGGAAAGATATCAGAGATGTAAATCAAGTGATGATAAAAGTGAATGTAACATAAATTATATTATATACTGTATATATAATATTAGACAATCATACAGGGACCTGTTCGCTTTGTCTTCATACTCATACAAGGTGCCCATCCTGTCAGAAACCAACATGAATGATGCATTATGCAGGGTTATTCTAACATAATTAAAGCCAGTTTGAGGGATAGAGTTCAATTGAACTTTCCTTGATAATGTAGGAACTACATTACTTTGTATTACTGTCCCTGCTGCTGTTTGCCTCAGAACACAAGTCGATTTTTGGAAATGAAAATACGGTCTGACTGTGTTCTGTTCATTAGTTATGCCTCTGCTGCCTATTTGAGTGACAAACTAACGTTACTGGCAGCTGTGTTTAAAAAAATGTATTACACAAAGATTAGAGGTTGGTATTTTAATGTCTCATGCTTGAACCTGCATTTTGAAGAGAAAAAGCAGCTGAAATGTGTTTTTCGAGTCTGTTTGTGTGACTGTAGTTTGATCATTTAAAGAAAAACACAGTAAATAAACTTCTTACCCGTGTAGGCCAAATATACTGCGAGTGTAAGCAGCATCACATCCAAAGAGAGAGCCAAAGCGATCTCCAACACAGAGGCCCGATCTGCACGACAACACCACAATTACATCTTAATTGAACACAATGATCATCGAGAGCATTTAGACCTTCATATATGTTTGTTAATGGATTTGACCTTCAAGCAAATGTAGTTCTTAAGCGTTAAAATACCACCATGCTTTCTTACCAAAACCGTGATAAGAAACTGTAGCTGGCTGTATGGGGGACGATGCTGGTGAGGTTGGAGAGGGAACCAGTGACACTGAAAATAAACAGAACTGCAATTAAGCAATTAATCAAATTGGACTTAAAAGGTTTTAAATGTTTTGTTGAAAAGGTAGTGACTTTAGGATGTTTGTGAGTGTCGTGTAACAAACATCTTTGTCTTACAACAGACACATTCTGCAAAGAGAAAAAAGTAGGGACAGTGTCCAAGCTTTAAGAATCAGTTTTATGCAGATCCAAAATAGAACCCAAGACTAGTTTTTTAGTGAGTGAGGGCCATTGAAGGGACAAATGCAATGCTGTTCTTTGCACTCTGAAAAAGTGCTTGAAAAGTACATTTTGAAAATGTATCTCGGATTGATGTAGGAAAAGCGAAAAGTAAAAAACTATTGCACAGGAATTTTTGTATTGAGCTTCAGCTTCAAGTTCTTGAATGTAAAGGCTCGCATTCCAGATTCAAGGGATCAAGAAAAACTAAGATGAAATAATAGATCTTTGAAAGGGCATTATTCAAGATAAAAATATGTTTCATTTTAAACCAAAAAGACACACTGACAGCAGCATTTTAAAAACTCACCAACAGTCATCAGAAACCTGTGGTAGAAGTATTGGCCTTGTAGAGAGTGGATGTGTTCTGCTCCACACCAGTATGTCCCGCTGTCTTCCTTTGTCACGCCTCTCACTGTCATGGTGATGTTTCTCTTCTCTGTCTCATCAATCATGGAAAACCTCTCAGTGTTCTGGGCAGCGCTGACTACATGTTCACATATAGATGGATCTTCTCCCTTACAGATGAACTTCTTTACTGGAGCACCCTCTGGATATTGACACCAGTATGTCATATTCTGTCCAATAGTTGGAGACCTATTGAAGTTTTTGATAGCAGCTGGAAACAGACAGACAGACAGATTTGTAAAAAATGCAAAATGTTGTAATGTGCTTCACTGGTACAAACAAAATACCAAGAATAAACCATGAAATAAAATGTGAGTATTTGATTTCTGAAGTTATAGGAAATATCTGTTTCGTACAATCTATAGCTTTATATGTGCCTGTAAAAACATAGTCTGTAACATTTGATTTATTACATGTGCAATGTTTCCTTAGGGAAAACGTTTGACCATGTTTTGATATTTTGTTAATTAGTTAGGGTTACTCACCAAATAACCAGCCTAGTTTCACTTTTGCAGGGGAAGATTCCTTTTTTCCGTATAGTTCACACATATATCTCCCAAAGTCCTCATGTGGAAGTTGGTTGATGATTACTTTGAATTTTTTATTTTCTGTATCATGGTACAGGTGAAATCTGCTTTTGTTTTCATACATCCTTCCTAATGCTTCCTATGATTGTTTCTTCTGCCTCTAATAAATCAATTCTTTCATAATTTCCATTTGCTTCAGGGTATTTAAAGATGAATTCAACCCATCCTTCTCTGCATCCCGTCAACACATCACTGGCCTCACATCCTGTGAAGATCAGACAAACAGTCACATCATGTCGGAGACAAAACAATCCCAGAATAATGACCTCTTAATCAGCACAACCTACACTTACCAGTCGATCACAAAGATAAATCAGTTAATAGCTAGCAGACTTCCTGTCGGATATTTTTCGCCTGAGTTTCCAAACGTTGGGATGGAAATACAACAAAATATAAAAAGAACAATATAAAACCATTGGAGTATAAATTGTAAAGATCTATTTACCTTATCTATCAAATTTATATCTGCTTGTCTAGTCATTTGTTCTTTGTCCGACTCGTTAAGCCTAATATATAAGTGAACATTTGGGAATTTCTTAGTGCAGACACTGTAATTAACTGTAAAGCAGTCTAAATGCTCTATATTTATTTTATAAATGCATATTTTTTATTATCAAATTAATTAACTAAGCAAAACAAAATGTATTACTGCACATGTAAAAATATCCAAATAAAGAACATTTTCTTTTGACCCAGTTTGTTGATTGTCTATGAACCTGAGTCTTGTAGGAACAATGTTAGAAACAGTACATTCTTTTAGAGACAGAGCTATAACAAACATTAGCTCATTCAGTAGCAGCAATCATCTTACCTGTGATCAGTGAGAGGATGAGGAGGAGAAAGCTCTTCATTTGGTTGGATTTGGACACTAAAGACTTCCCTGAGATCAGTCGTCTGGTGTTGGTTGGTCTCCAGTATCTGATTCTGCTCAGCAGTATTTCCTGAATGTATATCTAACAACTCCTCGCCCCCTTACTCTTCTATCCTTCCCCCTTTTACCTCCTTTGAAGTCTTAGTTATGTCTCCTCCCCTTTATACGTACATATACACAGTTCATAGCCCAGTAAATTGAAACTGCCAATAAAAAGTGAAAAACAATTCTTAGAAAGTCCCTCACTTTGACCTTATATGTAAACTGTGTGGGCAGTGAGTTTGACTCAGCAGTAATGTAGCCCTGCAGTGTGTGTGTGTGTGTGTGTGTGTGTGTGTGTGTGTGTGTGTGTGTGTGTGTGTGTGTGTGTGTGTGTGTGTGTGTGTGTGTGTGTGTGTGTGTGTGTGTGTGTGTGTGTGTACAGTGTGTGTACAGTGTGTGCTGTGAGTAAATGCTACTACTCTTTAAGACCACCTGCTGATAAAGGTCACGGCACTCTGGTTAGCACAGAAGCTAACAGCTCCACCAACGGCTAATGTACAAATTCATCATGGCTTTCACTGCATGATACTTATGTTTCCTAGAAATGTATCTATGAGTTTCAAGTTCAAGGCTTTATTGTCATTTGCACACTAGCTACAGTGTAGATATTGTTAAGGAATAATTCTTCTAGATATCTAACCTTTTGCTCTGTGACGTTTTATGATCTACTCTGACGTCTGTTATCTCCTTTAAGGAAAGGCATTGGTGCCATATGTGTTGTTGTCCCCAGTGTGTGACCGGTCAACTTGTCTGGCACGAAGGGTAATTGTTGTGAGAACGCTGAGGCACTTCTTTATCGGTGTTTGTGGACTCTAAGATGTGAAATCTTTGAGGCCATGAGTGTCGGACGCAGGTGGCTCAGTGTTCCCAGCTGTTTAGTCTACTCCTTCAGAGATGTTGATTTCTCTCTGTGAACCTGTTCAAAGGTCTAGCATACACTCAAAGAAACAACTTGTAGGATTTACTTGATTAAATCTTAGCAAGTATTTGCACTTACTTTTTCTAAGTATATTTTACTGCTGTAATATCAAGTAGAACTTACTTTCCAGTATCAAGTAAAATGTACTTATCACCAGACGTAACATTTGTGAAAATATTAAGTAAATCTTACTTAATAATGTTTAAGTTACACGTTATATTTATTTGAACTAATTAAGTAAAGTCTAATTATTTTCTTCATGGACAGGAACATCACTGTTATCAAATTATTAAGTAAATATTATATATCTGTAATAGTTACTGTTATGAAGTAAATAAGTAGATTTTATCATATTTTTTCTGTTTAAAATGTTGAATTACTCATTTGTTTGAAGTTATATTACTCACTTTAATTACGTAATTGTTACTCATTTACTTTTGAAAAATGTTACCTAATAAATGTAATAATCTATGCATTTAATATACATTGAGCACAAATCACACAACTAAAATACAATTCAACTTTATTTTGTCAACAATTCAATCACTATTAACCGACAACATTAACATTATAATAACTGCATGCAACATTAACATTATCTTATCAAAAAATACAAAATCTACTCCATCATAGATTTGGAGTGGTGCTTTTTAAACATTCAATACAAACGTTTCTTTACCTAAGGAGGGGGAAAAAACATATAACAGAATATGAATAGACGGCAACAACTGTAATCCGTGTGAGAGAGAGAAAGAGGGAGAAATGTTTATACGGAGAAAGAAAAAAATGGCAGAGGGGGGAGACAGAGATTGATACAGCTCCCTGAAACTGAGCAATTGCAACATGGACAGTGGAAGGTACATATGAAGAACACATTTTCCATGTCTTTAAGGCAGCAGGTTCACCTTCAAAGCTTGTACTTGTTAGGATTATGTTTTAAACAGGACCCAGGCGCAGGCAATGACTGAAGATGTTTAAATGGTTTATTGTTTGGAGACTCAGGCAGGTTTGGAGACTATGGAGGTCCGGAGTGGAGGTAGGCAGTTCAGGCTGGACTGAGAACAGGGCAGGCAGGTATGGTGAAGGAAGAAGCAGGCAGGTTGGCTGGAAGCTCTGGTGGCCGATGGCTGAGGGCTGAGGGATCGCACTGGAAGCACAAGGAGAAACTAATTACAAAAAAGTACAGAATAACACGCAGACAGGATAACTGAATTGAGCAGCCAGGAGGATGCAATACCACTGGTGTAGAAAACAATCTGGCGGTGAGTTGCTGGGAGACTGGAGTAGATATGCTGTGTCTTGATTGGATTGATGAGGGACAGCTAAGCCGGTCGGCCAGGTGAGTGCAATCAGGCTGCTGCCTGCAAGGGAAACCACACCCCCTCCACACACACAGGGGAACAAACAGGGACACACAGGGACACAGTTTGGGCCGTGACAGTACTTTTGGGGTCAGCTTAATCCCATCCAGTCCGAGAAAAAGTTACATACAAGACATGAAAATGAAAGAATTTGCCCTAATTGCTCAGTTTGTGTACGGTATCTAGACAAATGTGTGTGAAGAGCACTCCAACTTTTAAATGAACAAGGACAATCTGAGTACAAGCATGGTATTGACCGGCCTTGCCCGCTGTGTAGATGATTCAATCTATAATGCTTTATGAGCTGTAAACGTTTTGATGTCGTGAAGTTGCAATGTTTGCATGACCATCTCATAATATAAAGAGTCCTACATGTTCTCCCTGGTGAGACCAGCTTGGAAATCTGTCAACTGTCTTCCTCCCTAGACCTCAACTGGCTCCAGCCGCTCCACTTAAAAGTAAGGCCACTCTGTAAATGAACAGACATCATTTGTAATATTAAAACAATGGTTTAAACATTTATCCACAATTTTATATTACATTTCGCAGTGAAGAATAACAGTAATAATATATCCCTCTACTTGCCTGAGCAATCACTCCAATTAGACTCCACTGGCTCACTGCTGTACTGCTATGCTTCCTGTTGATAGACAGATATGTAAATAAGACAGATGAACTTCGTGAATATAACATTTCCACTTAATTAGACTTGATTGAATATTTGAAGAAAAAAAATTAAACAATTGGTGGAAACAGTATGTGGATATTTTACTAAAGTAAAAGTAGCAATACCACAGTGTATATTTATAACAGAGTATTTACTCTGTTACAAGTAAAAGTCATGCATTCACAACCTTACTTAAGTAAAAATTCAAAAGTATTAGTATCAAAATAAACTTCAAGTAAAAAGTACTCATTATGCAGAATGGCTCATTTGACAATAATATGTATTATATCACTGGATTATAATTAGTGATGCACTAACTCACAGGTCTCAAACTGCAGAAAAAATACTTTAACTTACTGTACAAAAAACATGTTACTTAAGAAATTCTAGTTCTTTGTGAATCTTGATATTACCATGTAAAAAGTACGACAGTTAATTAAATATATTTTACTACACCAAAAAGTCAGTTTTTTGAGTGTAGAGAGAGGCTCTTCAGAATTGACGTGGCAACTCTACCGTGTGGTCAGAACCTCTGACTCTTTGATTTGTGATGTGAATCCTCCGGCCGAATACTCTGAATAAACCCATCAGTGTTTGACATCAAAGCTCCAACTCTCACCGTGTCTCCTTCCTGAGTCGGTGACTCCATGCATTACTACACAGAAGTTTCCTCCACAGATATGGCAATGAAAAACTGAAGTCACAGGCTCCTCCAACAGTGCAACATATATATATATATATATAGGACATAGAACAAATAAAACAGATAAAATAGGGCAAGAGAATGTTTTGAGATGTGCAAGTAAATACAAATAAAATAGAAATAGTGCAAGAAGTATGAGAGGTTTTATTTTTCAACATTACACCCTCATCTTGACCTAGAAAGCTATACAAAAAAAGACCGGATGTGAAACGGGCCCATATAAGACTCAACCCAAAGCACAAGACCACATGAATCTGCTGCTGGTGGAAGAATGAAATCAGGTTCTCATGATATATCAGCTTTAAAACAAAAACATCTGCAACTTAACTACTTATAACTCTATTGCCTGTTGATAATGTGATGTTAGTAGTGTAAAGGCCTTGTTTTTATAATGTACAGGACCTGTGATCAGTTATTTGAGCCGGTAATGTAGTTCATGGCAATGTAAGATGATTTGGATACAAGTGTTGGCTAAATAAAATGTAATGTAATCTAAGAAAAAAACAATTATCATTTGGATTTTAACTATTACAGTTCTGCTTATTCTTATATTATATTAGGATCCCCATCAGCTTTAGCATGAACATAGGCTATTCTTCCTGGGGTCTGCACACACACCATTGTTAAGCCAATTGTATATAATACAATCAGTTGTACAGAGTCCCAGTTCAATTATACCTTAAAATAATGAAGTTTATTTTTATAAAATTGAATACAGTTCTTAACATCTTATTTTTAGGGAGTCAAAACATGTCACAAACTTATTTCCTATATATATATATATAAAACAAAAAAACATATTTACGAAGACATTCACACAGATGTATATCTTTATTTACAATTCCCATCATACAGATTATTGAACCTGTAAGTAAATCACTTGCAGTTTAATGTTGTTGCTGATATATTATAATATGATTCAATAATAATTCATTTAATTTTCATGCTCAAGTCAGTTGTTATTGCTGCAATTTGAGATGTTACACTTTCAGTCTCTGTAATGCCGACACCTGCAGAAGTGACACAAACACCGTCCAATATACTGTACAATCAGCCAGTTGACCAATTACATCAATTAATTCAAATCATTTTCAGGTCCTTTCTTTACAGTTTCTAACCATAGACAATGTGGATGATATTGTGAATCCTGTGTGTCAGGATTCAGGTCCCAACATCCTAATGTCTGTGTGTAATTCCTGAAGTCTGATCTGGATCTCACTGAAAATAACATCAACAATGAATGAGCTGAAATGATGGTCAAACATTATAATTCCCTGCCTGGTCTTTCCTCATTGCTGCTGTGTCTTGTTGACGTTAGAGTAGAGAGGGTCCTCTGGAGAGGGCTGGTTCACATTAGAGCAGGTTGGTATCTCTCCGTCCTTCACAGCAGAATAATCACATGCAGAGGAGCTGGGGTTGCTCATCAGTACCTCAGCAGCTTCACCAGAGCCGTTTCTAAAGTAGATGGTAGAGAAACGCAGCGAGGCAGAGGGGTTTGTGGGAGATGAATTTCCTGAGTCTGGCTTCAGGGGGCGCTCCTGTATCTCCTCGTAGATATAATCCTTCCAGGGAAGAATAGAGAACACAATTCATCCAATTCAACTTTTCAACTTCATCAACACTTTTAAAGTATCTTCAGATATGTAGATTTCCTTTTGCATATCAAATAATAACTCAGGAAATAATGTCATACCAAGTACTAAGACATGTTTTGCAAGGGGATCAAATACTTATTTCCCACAGTTAAATGCAAATCAATTTTGTATCTTTTATATGATGTACATTTCTGGATTTTCTTTTTGATATTCTTTCTCTCACTGTTAAAATAAACCATTACAATTATAGACTGTTAATTTATTTGTTAGTGTGCAAACTTACAAAATCTGCAAGGGATCAAATACTTATTTCCTCCACTGTACATACTCTAAATATATTATATTGTGAAAAGATTTTTTTGTAGCTACTCAACAGTGTGTTTATAATCGTTGAACATAATACTATAAGTACATATTTTTTATTTCGTATTCAAAACAAAGAAGAACCTTGAGTCTGGCATCATTGGGGTATTCGTAGTTGACCTTTTGCTCATTGTTTACAGGAATATAAACATCAGTGTAGGAGCTGGGGATGGAAATGGGGGACCCTGATGTAAACAAGACGAAAGTCTTTCTCTGGTCTGCATCCCCTTAACAATTGTATGTTTTGAGCTGTACTGTACTGTACCCAATATACAAGCTGTTAATAAACTTTTCAATCAATCAATCAATCAATCAATCAATCAAGCTTTAGCCTAATACTAAACGGACGGGCTATACAGTGTGGAGAAGAAACCGTGTGTTCTTCAATAGTCGGCAGGCTCGTCACCGTTTGCAGCTTAATGCTATCCTATTATTTTCTCATATGCATCATGAAAGCAAAGTGAGTCCATATTCCATTTATTGTCCCGAAAACTAATATTGTGGAGTTCACGCACTCGCGCTATACGGCGGTCAAAAACCAAATGCCTTCTTCTGTCAAACACACCCAATGATGTGATGCAACACACCTACATTAACACCTGTGCTCTAGCCCAGTGGTTCTCAACCTCGGTGCCGCAAGTAATTACCGCTAGTAAATTCTCGACGGGGGGGGGGGGTGCTAGTGACTTATCCGAGCGGCCCACATCGTCCGACCGGCCCACTTCAGTACCGGCCCATCGGGATTCGTCCCGAACGTCCCGATGGCCAGTCCGCCCCTGTTCATTGCATAACTACACCATAGTTGTGTATATGATATGTCAATAAACCTTAGAAAATCTTGAAATCTTGAAAGGGATGTGCAAAATAGCCATTATATACAGTTTTTAATGAACTATTAGTAGAGAATAACGAGTAATGAATATGCTTTATAGGGATCTGCAGATAAATATTTAGTCTACTCAAGCACCCACTACCAAATATCTCGCCTGATTGTTGGCACTTGACAATCACCTTCACTGAATTTTACTTAGGTGTAACTAAAGTCTGATTTAAGGGTTGTTTATATTTCATATCATTAATCCAAATCTGTAAAGTACTAAAGTAACTCATTTAATAAAAATCACAGTTGTATTTCACACAATGCACTGTTTTTTGAGAACAAACATTGGTGAATAATGCACCATAATACATTCTGACGGAAAATAAAAATGATTATGAATACAAATAAAATAAAAGAAGCCTCCTGTGAGTTACTACAAGCTATAAAGTAGATTTTAAAAACGTTTTATAGAATAAAAGCTCACTGTTGGACGTTGTAGAAATGCGTGTGTGCACCACGACTAAGGAGCCTCATTCACTTTACATTGGGGTTGTTTGCGTGGTGCCGACACGTAAATGTAACAAAGTTCGTGAGTCCACCACGCAATGCGGTGTTAAGGAGTCGTGGTGGAGTCACGCATTCTGGTGAGACCAGGTTGGTTAAAAGCTCGCCACATGTCCACTAGTCCCAAACTCCCAGCCCAACTCCCTGCAGTGTCTGCCCACATGTCCAGCACCTTAACGTTCAAATTCCGTCTAGATACAATGGCTACTCCTTTGGTTTTGGAGTTAGCTGAAGAGGATGCAATAGTGTGATAGAATTTATTAGCAATACGGCCGGAATCTTTACTCAGCAAGTGCGTCTCTTGTAGGAAAGCCAGATTAATTTTACGGCGATGTAACATAGTCAAAACACTAGCTCGCTTGTGAGGTGCATTCAACCCATCACAGTTCCACACGTAGATGACCCCGAGCCATAAGCGACAACAAATGTGATTCAGTGTCCTCAGCTGTTTAGTCTCTCTATTGAAGAATGTTGATTATTACGTTCTGAACTAGTTAAAACCTGGAGCTACAGGAGGGGTCTTCAGAATTGATGTGGCATCTCATCCGTGTGGTCAACTCGTGGCCCGTCTTGTGAACTCTCCGGCCGAAGCTCCAAATAAACCGTCAGTGTTTGCCATCAAAGCTCCAGCTCTCATATTGCTTCAGAAGTTTCCCCCACAGTTTGTATGAGTAAAGTCATTCATTGTGAATTTACTCCAGGCGGAACTAAAGTCTGATTTAAGACTTGATTATATTTCACATCATTCATCCACATCTGTAAAGTAACTAAAGGGATTAAATACATGTAGAGGAGTAAAAGTACACCATTTACCTCTGAATTGTAGAGGAGTAGAAGTACAAAGTAGCATACAATGGAAATACTCAAGCAAAGTACAAGTACCTCAACATTGTACTTAAGAACAGTACTTGAGTAAATGTACTCAGTTACTTTACACCTCTGGGTCTCTTCTCAGGGCCATCCAATCTCTGTACGCACAAAGAGACGGACTCGTTTCCCTCTCCAATGATAAATGCAACTTCAATGCAGCAATGATGAGACACTCCCTGAGTTACACGAGAGGAGACAGAGCTCCTCCCTCACTAACTCACTGAGAAGTGAAACCAGGAAACAGTTTGTTCTTCTCCCTCACTGCAGAGAGACAGACGGACTGAGAATCAGACGATCAGATTCACCTTCAGACCAAACTAACAACTTCCTCTGAGTTCAGCTACAGGAGAGAAAAGTGGAAACTACAACACTGCTGCTTCAACCTGCGGACCCTCCCCCCCCGCTGAAGGTGAGTCTCCAAACAACACTCAAAAGGCTCATCTCAATTGAATATTTCACCTCCTCCAGTCCTTTCCCTCACTCGCGTCCCTTCCTTGCGTCTTAGCTCCGCCTCCGTAAGATGCGAGCGAGAGACACGAGGAGGAGACGCGAGGACAGAGGAGTCCTCAGGTATTAATTGGGACGTCCTCGTTCACTCAAACGTCACTCTTAAACGACGTCTGTTAATGATGACATGTGCACAGCTGTATCCCCTCTGCTTAAAGGGGACCTATCATGCAAAATGCACTTTTGTACGTCTTTTCTACATGAATATGTGTCCCCGGTGTTCCAGGGAACTCACCAAGTGTCAGAAAACACAACCCTCTCTATTTTCCTCCATACCCAAATCTCTAAAAAAGGGGCTGCAACGGATCTGATAAAAACTGATCCAGATTTGAACACTGTCCTGACGTCAGGACGGTGGCGCTACGGCTATTGGGCCAACTCTCCACCTATCAGGGGAATGTGGGGTTGGGCCACGGCCGGCCATTGCCGCTCGAAAGCGCTGGAGACGCTGTAGTACATATGCCAGGCCTGTAAGTGGCGCTGTAGTCTGCCACAAAAGCAGCGAAGAAGACTTCCCGCCCATAGTTACCATGGTTACCCTTCTGTTTATTCTCCGCTGTGGCTTTCTTTCTCCCTCCCCGAGGCAAGCGTTTGCTCCTGCTGCTTTAATTCAATGCAATCCCTCCCCGTCGAGGCAAGCACTGTAATTCTCTCCGGTTAGTCCACCAGCAGATGACAAACACCCACCTCTCCGCCTCTTCCAAGGAACGAGGGGACCGTGCGGCAGAGTTTCAGTTAGGTTTTCTTTCGCCGGTCAAGATGTCCGTTAAAGTTTAAATCTTCCGGACAAAATTAGAAAAGTGCCGGTCAAAGGTCTTCTTTGTTATTTATTGAGCTTTAAAACAAATGAATAACGACTCTATATAATAAAACACGGAGGACGGAGATCTCTTTTTCTCCCCCTCTTCTGACAGCCCAGCAGCTGATCAGGGGCCTCATTTATAAACGGTGCGTACGCTCAAAAGATGGCGTACGCCAGTTTCTACGCAATGTTTGCGATTTATAAAATACTAACTTGACTAACTTGTCAGAGTTTGCGAGGAGGACCGCACATTTTCCCATGCGTACGCACTAAGCACACAAACGGGAGAGACGAGAAACTGCGACACCGTTGGCAGAAGGAAGAATGGAGAGAAATATGTGGAAATAATACCATCAATAAAATGTTACCTCTCATTTATCAAATATGAAGAATTCATTTTCAAACATTGATTAAAGCCAATCTTTAAATGATGAAACAAACGCCTGTTTGAGACTCCTCAGTGCACACAAAAACATAACTTGGAGAAATAAATAAATACGGATATGTTATTTAAAACCACCTCGAATATGTTGTGTTAATGTTATGAAATGTTTTCTCATAAATGATGCGGTAAGCAGGAGGACAGAATTACGTCTAAACTGACGCCGTTTTGCATTTCTATAGGTTGTAGATACGAGCATGGTTTTATATACTATCACGTTTAATCGTGTTTTATGCCGTTTGCCAAGACTTGATAAGTCGCTCGTAAAACACAGGAGGTATGGAAACTAAGAACACCATATGTGGTAAACAGCTAATATAACACAACACATTGTATTTCCTTTAACTGGTGGATTATGGAGATATAGTTGCTGATCGACAGCTGGAACACAAACCACCAAATACAACACAATAATTCAGATCCAGTCGTCATGACTACACTCCGGAGGGATTCCCCCATCATTTCTTACAGTTTCTCATCAAGGGGGGGGTCTCCTGTCCCCGGGACAAACACACTGCCTGAGGAAGGTTATGTGGATTTGTTTTGTCATTAACTTTTTTCGGACCACTTATTTATTTATTTTGGTGACGATCCGACCTCCATGCTGCTACTCTGGTTCAAACTGCATCCACCAAACAATATGATTTATCTCCACCTCCCCACAATAACCAAAATCTGACACGGTGTGAGATGTCTTTTTTTAGCTGTTCTGTCCTCATTCCCTGCGATCTTCTTCATGCAGTCAGTCAGAATGAATGAATGAATGGGCGTTTCTTTGACTATGTATAGGCAAATATGGGCGTTACGAGTCGATTGTGATTTATCAAGGGAAACAGGCGTAGGGAGTGCCGTACGCACTTCCCTCGCCGGTACGCAACGTTTTGTGAATCGGAAAATGTCTGAAAATGTCTGTACCTATTTTTTTGCTTTGTACTACGTAAGCAACCTTCCCACGTCAATCCTACGCAAGGCGTTATAAATGAGGCCCCTGAGCACGGCTCACCTCTCCTGCAGGGGGGCGTGGTCAGCTGCAGCTCACAGAATCAGCCCCGTGCAAAAACAGGGCTGGAGAACAGCACATAGAGCGAAATGAGGCAAGGCTAAAATGCATGATCTGTTTGGTATTTTGAAAACAGAAACGTATAAATATACCTTATATAGGTATGGCCCTACAATATATCATTTAAATATACCATGATAGGTCCACTTTAACTGAATAACCCTTTAGAACCGGCCCATTTGTTGTTAAATATGTATTTAAATATTTATATTAAAAAAGGCTGTAAAATGATGCCAAGTATGACACAGAAAAGTATCTTCTGATGTAATGTATTAATTGGAATAAATATATCTGGCAGTATACAAAAAAAGCCATTACAGTTTGCTCCACTTTTACTAGGCGCAAAATTAAAAAGATGCTTTAATGCTAATTATAATCCAGTGATTTCATATATATTTCAGAAAATTCAAAAACTAAAAAGTGTTACTTAAGTATTTAGATGCTCATACTTTTACTTAAAGGTCCCATGTCATGCTTTTCCGGTTATTACCCATCCCCTTATGAAGGTTTTTCTGCATGTAAACGGTCTGCAAAGTCACAAACCCTCAAAGTACACCCTGTAGCGAGTAAAACTCGAACACAGAAAATACCTGCCCCAGAACGCCTCTTGGAGATTTTTCTTTTTCCATTTTTTTCTTCCTGAGTAAAGTGAAGTAACGATACCCAGGTCCAAATGGACCAATCCGTGGAGCTCCTCACACACACACTCACTCAGCCTTATCTTTTCTCAGCCGCCGCTCCGCGGATTTCTCAGCACACACACACAAACTCACACTGAGTGTGTGTGTGTGCTCAGGCTGAGTTCCGCGGTGTCTCGCTGTCTCGCAGACCCCACGCAGCAACCAGGAAACGACACCAGTAACCCAGCTCACACTGTCCGCTCCCCGAGCCACAAAGGGCAGAGCAGCGAGCCCCGCAACGTCCCGCCAACACGGCACCCAGACCCCACGCAGCATTCTCATCTGTTTGTCATTACTGGTGTCATTTTCTGGTTGCTAACGCCATTGTAACACATACTCACTGATGTCCCGCTGTAACGGTGGTGGACACATCAGAACAGAGTGGGCGAGTTGACCAATCAGAGCACAGTGGGCTCATAGCCCATAAACCTCAGGTTCTTTTTAATGTCCTCAACTCTATCATTAATCCCTGTGATGCTTCTCCAATTGTGCCATCGACTACTCTCTGTGATACATTTCTTACATTTTTTATTGAAGAAGTATCTGCTCTTAGGCTAGCCCACACTAGTGCTACCCCAGATCCTGCTCCTTTTCTGTGCCCTGCTGTCCTCGACCACTTTGAGCCTGTATCCCTCTCTTCTCTCTCGGATGTAGTCAAGCACCTGCGGCCGACAAACTGCACCTCAGACAGCATTCCCTCTCGCCTTCTCAGAGATGTTTTAGGATCAGTTGGAGCAAGTATTTTATTACTTTTAAACACCTCTCTTACCTCAGGATGTGTCCCAGCTGCCTTCAAACATGCCGTGGTTAAGCCACTACTTAAAAAGAAAAATCTCGACCCCTCCATTCTCGCAAATTTTAGGCCCATCTCCCAGCTACCTTTTTTATCAAAAGCCCTGGAGCGAGTAGTCTACGCCCAGCTGCAGTCTTTTTTAACCATCCATGGAATCCATGAAAAGTTTCAGTCTGGCTTCAAACCCATGCACAGCACTGAAACAGCTCTTTTAAGAGTTTTTAATGATCTGCTCCTAGCCGCCGACTCAGGTAGCCCAGCTGTCCTGGTGCTGTTAGACCTGACAGCTGCCTTTGACACTGTGGACCATAGCATCCTGCTGTCACGGCTTGAACAGTCCGCTGGCATCACAGGCTCTGCCCTTGCATGGTTCAGGTCCTACCTGACAGACCGTAGCTTCTCGGTACAGCTAGGTGCCTTCTCCTCAGCCAAAGCCCCTCTTACCTGTGGGGTTCCCCAAGGCTCGATTCTGGGCCCCATCCTTTTTCTACTGTACATACTGCCCCTAGGTTCAATTCTCACAAAACACAACATCCCCTTCCATTGTTACGCTGATGATGTACAGATCTATCTGCCTCTCAATCCAAATGTTAACTCACTACAGCAGCTGATGGACTGCTTAACAGAGATTAAATCCTGGCTGAGCAAAAACGTTCTCAACCTCAACGAGAGCAAGACTGAGGTCATCTTTTTTGGACTGCAACCTCCAGCCTCTCCGGTTGATATTCTGGGCTTCCTCAATAAAAACATCCTCCCCTCGGTCATGAACCTTGGAGTGACCTTTAATAGCACTTTTAAATTTGATAAGCAGGTCAGCAGCGTAGTCAAGACCTGCTTTTTCAAAATATGACTATTGGCCAAAACCAAGTCGTATTTATCTTTTAATGACTTAGAAAGGGTTATTAACGCCTTTGTTACCTCGAGACTGAACTATTGCAACGCTCTGTATGTGGGTATGGACCAGGCGTCAATTAGACGCCTGCAGCTAGTGCAGAACGCAGCTGCACGTCTTCTCACTGGCCATAAAAAGCGTGACCACATCACCCCAATTCTGGCCTCACTACACTGGCTTCCAGTTCAGTTCAGAATTGATTTTAAACTCCTTTTATTTGTTTTCAAAGCACTAAATGGGCTGGCTCCGGCCTATATAGCTGAACTCCTCCAGCGCTACACCCCAGCCAGAGCTTTAAGGTCTGCTGACCAGCTGCTGCTGGTAGTGCCCAAGACCAGGCTCAAAACCCGAGGGCACCGAGCCTTCGCAGCAGCTGGCCCTAGGCTCTGGAACACTCTGCCCCTCCATGTGAGGTCGGCCCAGACCCGAGGGGTTTTTAAATCAACACTAAAAACTCACTTCTTCTCTCTGGCCTTCTAGCCTTTTCTTATCAAGCTCAACTTTTGTGGAATCAGCTTCCAGTTTGTGTTCGGGCGGCCGACAGCCTATCCGTTTTAAGAGTACGCTTAAGACCTTCCTTTTGATAAAGCTTATAGTTGATAAAATAATCGAATGAGAGTGCTTTGATACGCTGTGCCTCTTCACCTACATTTTGGTTCTTGCTCTTTCACTTAAATCCTAAAAACTTGGATCTTATATTTAAAACTAAGGTTATTACTACTCTTTCTATTTTCTCTTTATCCACAACCTTTTCCCTCCATGACCTCACGAGGTTTTATTAGAGGGAAACAGGTTTGCAGAGGGGCTTATTCCAGCCGGGTGTTATGCCGTAGTCACAGCGTACCTCCTTACCTCTCACCAACTCCAACTAAGGCTCCAGTGGTGACCTTGCTCCCTGCGTGTGCCTCTCTGTGTCTGTGTATTCTCTTGTTCAGATTAACCCAGCTTCCCCCATATTTTGTTTTGTGTCTATATCTACGCCGGGATCCGGAGTCGAGGCTGATCCTCTTGCTGTGGTCCTGTGCCCTGGATCCTCTATCCTGAGTTCTGGATCAAGTCGTGGACTTCGGGTCGTGGCTGGGCCTGTCTCTGTGGTCCTGCCTGGGTCTCGTCATGCTGCTTCCCTGATGGCTCCCACAGGATTGTTCTTGACACCTTCGTGGATTCATCTTCTTATTACAGACACATGCATTTCCTAACATTCTGTCTACCTACGCTGTAAAATGTATTATCTCTTACACACGGCATCTATTGCACGTCTGTCCGTCCTGGGAGAGGGATCCCTCCTCTGTTGCTCTCCCTGAGGTTTCTCACATGTTCCCCTTTAAACTGTGGGGTTTTTTTCTCCGGAAGTTTTTTCCTTGTACGATGTGAGGGTCTAAGGACAGAGGGTCTAAGGACAGAGGGTCTAAAGGACAGAGGGTCTAAGGACAGAGGGTCTAAGGACAGAGGGTCTAAAGGACAGAGGGTCTAAGGACAGAGGGTCTAAGGACAGAGGGTCTAAAGGACAGAGGGTCTAAAGGACAGAGGGTCTAAGGACAGAGGGTCTAAAGGACAGAGGGGGTCGTTTTCTCATACTGATATTCTGAACAAACTGTGCTGTTATATTTGCTGTAAAGTGTCCTTACTGTAAGGTAATTATTATATGTACAGCACTTTGGCTCGACCAAAAATCGTTTTAAAAATGTGCTATTTAAATAAAACTTGATTTGATTTGATAGGGAGGGGGGGGAGGAGCTCCAACAAGCCGTTTAGGACAGAGAGTGAATACACAGACTATACAGAGATGCTGTATGAGAAACCAATGTGAGTTTGGAACATTGAACAATGTACTTCTATTCTAGTAGACCTCAACAATGGAATTATGATCAGTAGAAATGGCCATGACATGGGACCTTTAAATATATTATAAACATTTTGATTATGCCTACTGTTATCTTAATAACTGGCAGATGCAGAAAATAAATAAAGCTTTTCAAAAAGTAAACACTCACTCCACCAAAAAGTACTTGTACCAAAGTTACATGTCAAACTTGACGTGTTAGCATCACTTATATTTGTTGTGATGACCTTTGGTATCCATATCTAAAACACATGTGAAAACTTGACTTATTTATTTTTAATTTAACTTTATCAGGCTCTCATATCGGAGGAAATGTTATTTCTTAAAGAGTCAGTTTCCTTTACAAACATATACAATGTAAGTGTTTTAGCGTAATGTTAAGGCTTCGTTTGGTCATTGAACGCACCGCATCCTCACACACACAGAGGAGACATAAAAAAAACAAATCCACATATATTTATACTTATTTTTATAATAAACAGGCTGTAAAAATGAGGATCAAATGATCGCTGGGGCCTCGTTACAGAAAGATAGATCCATTAATCTGCACTCCTCCTGTAACTGGCAAATTAGTATTACTCGTGTTCTTTGTAAATATCTTTGGTAGCAACTGTGATAAATGATTAGAAAAATATATATATTGATGTTTATAAAACGGACAAGTCAAATCAAGCAATCTGATTGGTTCTTAGCCGTGATATAATGAGCGTATATCACGGGTAGAATTGTAGTTACTTTTCACAACAAGTCAGTATCCCTCCGCGTCTGAGAAAAGCTACAACCGTTACAACTGTTACATTACGTCCGTTACAAAACTAACTAACTAACAAAGCTTAAGATGGAAACATGTAAGGGATAATGTGCAGCAAGGACTTATTGACCGTTGTTAAGGACGCTCACATCTGCAGAAAGAAGTCCGGTCAATTTAACTGTATACAGTTGGGCTGGGACAAGAAAACAGCGGAGAAGTAACGGGGCAAAAACCCTCCTTTTTACGCAGCGGTCCAGACATAGACATCAGACGGCGACACATATTCAGTGTGCAGTTCCTTTGGCATTAGAGCAGAGATATCTAGATACTTCCCAAGGTTTGACATAATAAATTGTGCTACTTTTAAAGCAAGCAACGATGTTTTCAAATCTGTAATAAAAAAAGTCAGCAAAAACGCTATCGAAGCAGTTCCTGCCATTGCTACGTAGTTCAAACGGTAACAACGGACTATTTTTGATCTGCCTGTCGGGTATTCTTTTACCCATAATGACCGCCTCGCATTATCCCTTTCTTAACTTTGACCTCCGGGGGGGTCTTACTATGGAGGAGTGGTTTGAGGAGTGCCTATCTCCAGAAAGCACCTAAACGACCACATGCAGAGCTACGTGAAGAGCAGGTAGACCAACTGGAAAAGTATCACCATTCAAAAGCTTTCTGATGCGGGTCTTGAAACAAAGCAGAGAAATGATGAGCGTTAGTGGCCACAGGTGAGAAAGCTCTCTCCAGAGCTACTGGAAGCCCAATCTCAGGGACCGGAGAAAGTGGAGCAATATTCTCGCCACGCCAAGCAACAGCCTAGAACAACCTCAGCCTATACAAGTAACCACGTAAGCCATGCTACTGATGCTGGACAGGTTTTCAGTGGCTGCACAATAAACGGTAACATACAAATTAATGGTGCTTCGCGTCGGGCCGAACCACGCCCCTTAGCTGTGATATAATGAGCATATACCACGGCCTGTCGTGAGCTATTGCTTAAATATATATATATGTTTATAAGATGGAGCAGGCGGAGGGGTATTTGGCAGCGAACACCTGGTTCTCCACCCCGTAGACGAAGAAGCTGAAGTCCTTCCCGCTGTAGGTGTAGAGAGCGTGGGTGAGAGGAACCAGCTCGATGGTCTGCCGCTGAGAGAGGGAGGGGAGAGAGGGGTGAGGATCCTCATTAGGGAGGGAAATGTAGGGTCATTTTGCATCACTTTGTAGTTTTTAAACATCACTTTTTGTAGTCTTTTAGCACTTTTGTATTCTTTTTGTTAATTTTGTAGTCCTTTGGCACCCTTTTGTAGTCTTTTTGTTACTTTGTAGTAATTTAGAAATACTTCGTAGTCTTTTAGTGTCACTGTTGTTTTACGTCTCCCTTTAGGTTTTTGCCTCTCTTTCAGACACATTTTGAGGTCCATGTTTGTGTGTACCTGCTGCAGGATGCGGCTGGTGGAGCTGAAGCGCCCGTAGTGTTCGTTGATCATCTTTGTGGAAACATCGCAGATCTCCTGATCGGGGAAACCCTGGATGGGATAAACCTGGAGGGAAATAGAAGAGGAAACACAGAAACATCAACACAGACTGAACCCTCTGCTGGTTGATGTCAGCAGGTGGTGAGCAGTGGTGTGTGTGCTCTGTGACAACTAGCACACACACCACAACTTCTAATCGATTGCTACAGAGCGCAGGAGGTCTGGGGTCAATTTAAATATTAAAGGTCACCTATTATACAAAATCCACTTCTTCATGTCTCTTCTTCATCAACATGTGTCCCCTCTTCTTCATGTCTCTTCCACATCAACATGTGTCCCCTCTTCTTCATGTCTCTTCTTCATGTCTCTTCTTCATGTCTCTTCTACATCAACATGTGTCCCCTCTTCTTCATGTCTCTTCTTCTTCATCAACATGTGTCCCCTCTTCTTCATGTCTCTTCTTCTTCATCAACATGTGTCCCCTCTTCTTCATGTCTCTTCTACATCAACATGTGTCCCCTCTTCTTCATGTCTCTTCTACATCAACATGTGTCCCCTCTTCTTCATGTCTCTTCTACATCAACATGTGTCCCCTCTTCTTCATGTCTCTTTTACATCAACATGTGTCCCCTCTTCTTCATGTCTCTTCTTCATCAACATGTGTCCCCTCTTCTTCATGTCTCTTCTTCATCAACATGTGTCCCCTCTTCTTCATGTCTCTTCTACATCAACATGTGTCCCCTCTTCTTCATGTCTCTTCTTTTTTTGGCCACTTGATGTCATAACGATGTTTTGTCTTGTGTAACCATTAGCCAATCAGCAACCAAGGTAACCCCCCCCCTTATCACCTGAATCTCCTCCTAGAGCACCATTGAGTTCTTTGTAACCAAATGTCTCTCAGAGGGGTGTGGGGAGGGGCTCCTTATTTTCATCTAAAGTAACAGACAGAGAATCAGCACTTTGGAAACAGGGCTGAAACAGAGGGCATTATGGGTAATGCTGCAATGATCTGTTTGGTGTTTCAGCCAATCAGAGACAGGCTCTGGATATATCTGAGACCTGGGATATATTGATGAAGAAGAGGATAATAGGGGACCTTTAAATACAATTCAGTAATGTTCTGTATATTCAGAGAGAAGGTGGACAAACTTCTCCAGCTGGTGATCTGCATCACATGCATGCAGATATGGAAAACCAGATGCACCAAACAATAATTAACAGCGGCACTATAATTAAACATATCCTAAAAAGCCTTGATAAATCATAGACTTTCCCATGGACCATAATGCGTCTGTGATCGGACACTTTCTGCACCTCTGCCCTCTGAAATACTGTTGTTTTTTTGTTTTTACCAGGTTAGACTCATCGATGAAGAAAGGGTCTCCTGAGACATTCTCAAAGTTCTTGTCGGGGAAATCCGGCTGCCGGTCGGGGATAAAGTTGCTAATGTTGTTCTTCCTGCAAACCCAAAAACACGTATTTTTATACCCAAAAAGACGTGGAAGCAGACGTGCAGAAGCAGGAGTTCTTACCATGTGACCGTGAGCTGGATGGAGTGCAGCATGTTCTGACTGCCCTGACACACAGAGCACGTCTTATAGCCCATCCCATGGCAGGAGATGCACCTGAGAGGAGGAGCAGAAGAAAGCATCAGATGGTAGAATATTATTCAGCCTAAAGTCACAAAAAGGTCACAATCAGAATCAGTCCTACATGAACAGTCTCTTCTCATGACTTTGTAGTCATTTAGGGTCTCTCATAAAGCGTCACTCTGTAGACTTTTTGGACCCTTTTGTAGTCTTTCAGCGTCTGTGTAGTCGTTTAAGGTTGTATTGTAGTCTGTCTTAATGCCATCAACCTGCCACTAGTAGTCTTTTTGCAACACTTAGTAGTCTTTTTGCAACACTTAGCAGTCTTTTTGCAACACTTAGTAGTCTTTTTGCAACACTTAGCAGTCTTTTTGCAACACTTAGTAGTCTTTTTGCAACACTTAGTAGTCTTTTTGCAACACTTAGCAGTCTTTTTGCAACACTTAGCAGTCTTTTTGCAACACTTAGTAGTCTTTTTGCAACACTTAGCAGTCTTTTTGCAACACTTAGTAGTCTTTTTGCAACACTTAGTAGTCTTTTTGCAACACTTAGTAGTCTTTTTGCAACACTTAGTAGTCTTTTTGCAACACTTAGCAGTCTTTTTGCAACACTTAGCAGTCTTTTTGCAACACTTAGTAGTCTTTTTACAACACTTAGTAGTCTTTTTGCAACACTTAGCAGTCTTTTTGCAACACTTAGTAGTCTTTTTGCAACACTTAGTAGTCTTTTTGCAACACTTAGTAGTCTTTTTGCAACACTTAGTAGTCTTTTTGCAACACTTAGCAGTCTTTTTGCAACACTTAGTAGTCTTTTTGCAACACTTAGTAGTCTTTTTGCAACACTTAGTAGTCTTTTTGCAACACTTAGTAGTCTTTTTGCAACACTTAGTAGTCTTTTTGCAACACTTAGCAGTCTTTTTGCAACACTTAGTAGTCTTTTTGCAACACTTAGTAGTCTTTTTGCAACACTTAGTAGTCTTTTTGCAACACTTAGTAGTCTTTTTGCAACACTTAGCAGTCTTTTTGCAACACTTAGCAGTCTTTTTGCAACACTTAGTAGTCTTTTTGCAACACTTAGTAGTCTTTTTGCAACACTTAGTAGTCTTTTTGCAACACGTAGTAGTCTTTCTGCAACACTTAGTAGTCTTTTTGCAACACTTAGTAGTCTTTTTGCAACACTTAGTGGTCTTTTTGCAACACGTAGTAGTCTTTTTGCAACACTTAGTAGTCTTTTTGCAACACTTAGCAGTCTTTTTGCAACACTTAGCAGTCTTTTTGCAACACTTAGTAGTCTTTTTGCAACACTTAGTAGTCTTTTTGCAACACTACAGTAAGTAGTCTTTTTGCTCGAGGAGCGGACAGTGTGAGCTGGATTACTGGTGTCGTTTCCTGGTTGCTGCCTGGGGTCACAGCCAGGCTGTTAGTGTGTGTGTGCTCAGGCTGAGCTCAGCCTAAACTCAGGCTGAGTTCAGGCTGAGTTCAGGCTGAGTTCAGGCTGAGAAATCCGCGGAGCCGCGGCTGAGAAAAGATAAGGGTAAAAGTGAGCGTTGAGTCTCTCACCTCTTGCGTCCTCGGCCGCTGCAGGAGTTGCAGCGTTTGTTTCTGGAGCGACCGTGACCGTGGCAGAACGGACAGCGTTTCTGCACAATCAGAGAGAGAGAGGCAGCGTTTTATCCTACATTTTATATAAAACAAAGGTATGTTAACAAATACAGAGAGAGACGAGCTGAAACGATAAGTCCATCAACACAAAGACACCTTCATAACCCATTCCTCTTTACATTTTTGGGGAGGAAATATGCCAAATATTGATCATTTCTAGAAGGGTTTTTAGTTTTTAAACAAAGAAACCCCAGTAATGTGGATTTAATAAGTTCAGAAAATGACCTTACTTTACTGTAATGCAGCATTTAAAACCAAGAAAACACACTTAGGTCATGATAAGATCATTTCAATCTAAGACGATACCCAGTCAACTTATCCCTATATCGATATACTTTATAATATATATATATCATTTCTAAATTGTGAGGCGTTTCTTTGGCTCATGTTACCCAACCCATAACGTTCTCAAACTCTTAATAAATCCTTTAAAATCAGGTTTAAAACAGACGTCTCACCCGGCCTCTTCCATGGCAGCCGACACAGCGGGTTCTTCCACAGCCGTTACACTTGTGACACATCTAGAAAACACACAAATGTATTAAGTTGGTAAAAAAAAAAAACACTAATAATGACAATCATAGAAACAGATCTTGACTGGAAGAAGGAGTTTTACCTTGACGAAGGAGGAGTGTGGCACGCGGGCCTTCTCCACGCGGTCGCTGTATCTCTGAGGCAGCATCAGAGGGATGTCCCAGGGAGGAGGACTCGCTCCGTACTGAGGACCGTCCACCACCTGCCCTGTGGAAGAATAACAGGACGCCATCTTTAACTTTTAACTAACGTCAGCGCTGATTTTGTATCATATGACTTCACTGACTAGGCTAGTGGGAGAGAATCTACCTCTGGAGGGAACACAGGCATTTTAGCCTTTGCAGACCATTTACATGCACTCACACCTACAGGAGAGGGAGCCCCACAAAGAAGCATAATAGGATCCCTTTAAAGAGCACATTTTTACCAGTGAAGGGTTCAAACTCCCAGGCGCTGGTTCTGGTCTCTGTGTACGTCTCCAGTCGATACTGCAGAAGAAGAGAAGCAGGAAATTATTAATGGAAGTGATCCCTTTTTATTTTGTTATTCTAAGTTACCCTTTGAAGCTGAGATGTATTTCTGTATATAAACAGCTCTGCAGGATTTGTAATATCAGGGTACATGCAGGAATCCTGAAGTCACATGGAAGACCTTTCAAGACCTTTTTTAAGACCCTTTCCATACATTTTAAGACCTCATCGCCACTTGGAGTTTTAACCGGTTACCTTGGCGACACACTTCACCTCACATTGACTATATACAGTATTCATTGTCCTTCCTCCTTATCTTCCAACCATTTGGACGCAGACTTGCATTTCCCCATAACGATGTTGTTTAACAACCGGCGTAAACGGACCTTCGCGCGCTATCAAGCAGTGAGCGTGCGATGTCCTGTTCAGATGACGTCAAATCCAACGGGATGCCATAAATAAACTACACAGAATCACACTACACACCTACGCAATGATTACATTCAGGCAGACTGTAGAATACAACCTCTTTGGACAATTTATATACTTATTGAAAACAAGCTACAACATGTAATACCTTGGAAAATGCCCTTTAATACTTTTGAATAGCCTTCATTTCCGCTAAATTGATTTATCAACTTTTAATACTTTTTAAGACCCCGCGGACCCCCTGAATATAAACTTAAAGGGGACCTATCATGCAAAATGCACTTTTGTACGTCTTTTATACATGAATATGTGTCCCCGGTGTTCCAGGGAACTCACCAAGTGTCAGAAAACACAACCCTCTCTATTTTCCTCCATACCCAAATCTCTAAAAAAGGGGCTGCAACGGATCTGATAAAAACTGATCCAGATTTGAACACTGTCCTGACGTCAGGACGGTGGCGCTACGGCTATTGGGCCAACTCTCCACCTATCAGGGGAATGTGGGGTTGGGCCACGGCCGGCCATTGCCGCTCGAAAGCGCTGGAGACGCTGTAGTACATATGCCAGGCCTGTAAGTGGCGCTGTAGTCTGCCACAAAAGCAGCGAAGAAGACTTCCCGCCCATAGTTACCATGGTTACCCTTCTGTTTATTCTCCGCTGTGGCTTTCTTTCTCCCTCCCCGAGGCAAGCGTTTGCTCCCGCTGCTTTAATTCAATGCAATCCCTCCCCGTCGAGGCAAGCACTGTAATTCTCTCCGGTTAGTCCACCAGCAGATGACAAACACCCACCTCTCCGCCTCTTCCAAGGAACGAGGGGACCGTGCGGCAGAGTTTCAGTTTCAGTTTCTTTCGCCGGTCAAGATGTCCGTTAAAGTTTAAATCTTCCGGACAAAATTAGAAAAGTGCCGGTCAAAGGTCTTCTTTGTTATTTATTGAGCTTTAAAACAAATGAATAACGACTCTATATAATAAAACACGGAGGACGGAGATCTCTTTTTCTCCCCCTCTTCTGACAGCCCAGCAGCTGATCAGAGCACGTCTCCCCTCTCCTGCAGGGGGGCGTGGTCAGCAGAATCAGACCCGTAGACAGCAAACAGCACATAGAGCGAAATGAGGCATGGCTAAAATGCATGATCTGTTTGGTATTTTGAAAACAGAAACGTATAAATATACCTTATATAGGTATGGCCCTACAATATATCATTTAAATATAGCATGATAGGTCCACTTTAATATACAAGATTGAGAGACTACGTACAAAATGCTGAGGTCACATGACTACCATATCTGTCTGTAGTCACCATTACTACTGGAGCCAAGAGAAAGCTAACCATAGCTACACTTTTGTGCAAGAGATATGCGTAATTTATGCTGGGGACACGGGGGGTCACTTTTTAAATGAGAACACTTTGAGAAAGATATATATGCGTCTCGAGAACAGCTAGTTTTACACGTGTTGGGTGTATCTCTGGGAAGCAAATTTGGACATACAGTATTTAACATGAGGTAACTTTGACCAGAAAGCAAGGTTGTGTCCTCTCTGCAGCAGCGGGCACAGATACTACACTACAGTAGTTGTCAAAGAAAGTAATTTAAGTACAAAATTCTCCCTTACTGACAATTCATTTCATTTCATTTCATTTCAATCTTTATTTCGAACAGATTAAAAAATAACAAATAAAAAATAACAAATGTGAAAAAACAGAATACCGTATTGTTAAAATACAGTATTTATCCACATTCACGATAATATTTATATATTCAACAACAAAAAAATCTTCATATTAATAATAATAATAATAATTAAAAATTAAAAATAAATCATATGTGTCCGAAAGGGAGTAGGATGAAGCAAATGGTTATTAATTCCCACCCCTTACTTGATCAATGATTGTCCTTTAAGTCATTGTGCAAGTTATTCCTACTTACATTTACATTTATACATACATATACAATAATTTCTCATCTACAATGAAATGACCCCAAAACGTGCATGCAGATCAGAAACTTTAACAAACGTTTCGTCCATGTTTGTCATTCTCTCGTGCAAACGGTCCTCAGGTGTGTTAAGGTGTGTGTAGGAGCCAAGCCTGAGTTTATTATAATTTGTTTACGTCACTTTTATTTGTATTTGTTGATCACTTCCGGTAATTGTCACTTTGGTGTGGTTTGCGCTGACATTTCTTCTGTTAACCGTTTTGGTCCTTCTGAGTTATTGTGTGTTTGATTTTGTTTATTAAATATCGTTTCTTAAACTTCAGTTTGGACTTTCTCATTGAAAACGCGTCACAGCATGAAGCCAAACTTAGCCGCTTGGCGACTCCAATTGAAATGGGAATTGAGCCGCCACAATAATTATAAAGTTGGCTGACTTTCTCACGTGCACATTTAATACTCAGTGAGCATGGCAAACCGTTTGAGTATTTATTCCATATCTGACTGCATTTACTTCGACTAATTGTTACGTTAAATGACACGCAATCCTATGCAATAAGTGCGATCAACCATAAAAATACAAACTGAAAACAACAAAAACTTTGAATAACCCAAACCATTCTGAGTGTTATTAACAGATATGAGAAGCTTTTGTTTCAACAATTTCCCAATTTGGGATCAATAAAGTACTATCTATCTATCTATTGACCTATGTTTTTCTCCTGATATACTTGTTCTAATACTTGTCGTGCCAAAATGTGCTCTAATAACCTAGGAACGTTTATTTTGACCTTACTAGTTGACTACTTTCTTTAACTAATCAACTAGGAAGACATATTTATTCGTTCTTTTGTGTGAGGATGATGATGATGATGAAGCCGCCACAGTGTCAGTGCATGATGTGAGGGTGGCAATACAATATATGTTTGTTTTTTTAAATGTGTCCCCACCCCAATTATTGCCCATGCTGTGAGACCTGTGCTCGTACCCTGTACACGGTGATGGGTTTGAGCTGTTTGAAGACCATGTTCCTGGCCGGTTTGGAGCTGTAGCGCCATTTTGATTCCACAAACTTCAGCAGGGCTTCTCTAGCAACGTCCTCTGACACTGTGGGGACCCTGAAGGAGAAACAAACACCCTGATCAGGTCACATCTCTGTGGGAAACACAGGGACATTTAGGTAGGATAAAGCACTGAATCATCAGCGGAATAATCTGATATGATACGATAATACTTTATTGGTCAGATCAAGTCTGAAATGCTCCTTGCATCACAGCAGCTCCATGTGTAACATCAAGACACAACACATGACACACAGCAACAGAGAAGACTTGCTCTCAGTGATGTTGCTGTTATGTTAAACATGACGTATAAATGATTGTGTGTTACTTGACTACGGGCACCAGGGTGTTCTTGTTGAGTTCAGGCTGCGGGACGTAGGCAGGAGGAGGCGGGTACAACGGGTGGTCCCCCTCTGGAAACACACACATACAGTATAGGAGGTTATTGTTTGGGAAATGTTACAGGAAAAAGAGAGAACTCTTTAAAGGGTTAGAAATGAGAGACTCACCTCCTTTGTGGCCCAGGTATCCGTGCACATCATCAAGGAAGCCAGGAGGAGGCGCCGAGGGTCCCTCCTCCGGGATGTTCGGATCAAATGCACCTGAGGAAAGAAAAGCTGATGTTCAGGTGTATATCAGTATGCCGTGTCTCTACTTTAAAGAGTCCTCTCCTGCTGATGTTCAGGTGTATATCAGTATGTAGTGTCTCTACTTTAAAGAGTCCTCTCCTGCTGATGTTCAGATGTATATCAGAATGTAGTGTCTCTACTTTAAAGAGTCCTCTCCTGCTGATGTTCAGGTGTATATCAATATGTAGTGTCTCTACTTTAAAGAGTCCTCTCCTGCTGATGTTCAGGTGTATATCAGTATGTAGTGTCTCTACTTTAAAGAGTCCTCTCCTGCTGATGTTCAGGTGTATATCAGTATGTAGTGTCTCTACTTTAAAGAGTCCTCTCCTGCTGATGTTCAGGTGTATATCAGTATGTAGTGTCTCTACTTTAAAGAGTCCTCTCCTGCTGATGTTCAGGTGTATATCAGTATGTAGTGTCTCTACTTTAAAGAGTCCTCTCCAGTATGTAAACCCTTAGTAATGTCAGCTGTGTCTCGTCTGTAACCAGTTTCCCCTTGCTGCCCCTCTTCAGCTCCCGTTGTCAGCACATGACTTTCCGTGACAAAACATATCATAGAGAACAAGGAAAACAAAGGCTTTGAGGAGAGAGCTTTGAAGCCACATACTTCGTTATTATTTATTCTATAAGCTGCACTTTTCTGCCAATTGTCTCCGGTGTTTCCAGTAAGGTTTCTATGTGCAATTTGAAAACATGCATTCAAACAGGTAGATGTATAGAATAGCTGCAGAAGGAAAAGAGAAATGTCTGTACTGAACTTTTTAAAGAACATCCATCTTGCAAATTATTTATCTATATATCATATTCCATTTACTTGCACTATTTCTATTTTATTTGTAATAACTTGCACATCTCAAAACATTCTCTTGCACTATTTGATCTGTTATATTTGTTCTATGTCCTCTATATATTCATGTTGCTCTGTTGGAGGAGCCTGGGACTTTGACATATCTACACTGTAGCTGTTGAGCACATGACAATAAAGCCTTGCAACTTGAAACCCTTTCTTATCCTGACGTCTGCCTTTAAAGCCGGGCTCAGACTACAGGAGTGGTTTAATATAAATCGTGTTGCATCATGCACACGAGGAGAAACATTCCAGATGTTCTCTTTTCTCTAATCGTAAGATATGCAAGGTATCATTGAGATCATCGTGTCAGAGGAAGCAGAGCACCACCTCACATGATCTCTACGATTTCAAACTAAATGAGACGGACACGGTGCAACAGTTTACTGTAGATACGCTTTGCAGTGAGGAAAACCAAAAGCAGAACGAGTCTTGTTTTTTCAGTTAGAGGAGGTAAACAGTATGCTCGGACTGGAATGTCGGATATGGATCTCTGTAGTGGACCCTGAAGGCAGCATTTCCCTCGAAAAACATAGATTTCTCCATGTGATTTTGGATTATTATTATATATACATATTAACACCGCTTTAGGATTTTTTAAGAAAAAAGCTAATGTTGGGCTATAAAGGAACTACAGTGCGGTCACATGACTTCACGTCACCACCGCTAAGCTAAAGGTGGCTAATGTTGGGCTATAAAGGAACTACAGCACGGTCACATGACTTCACGTCACCACCGCTAAGCTAAAGGTGGCTAATGTTGGGCTATAAAGGAACTACAGTGCGGTCACATGACTTCACGTCTCCACCGCTAAGCTAAAGGTGGCTAATGTTGAGCTATAAAGGAACTACAGCACGGTCACATGACTTCACGTCACCACCGCTAAGCTAATGGAGGCTAATGTTGGGCTATAAAGAAACTACAGCACGGTCACATGACTTCACGTGACCACCGCTAAGCTAAAGGTGGCTAATGTTGGGCTATAAAGGAACTACAGCACGGTCACATGACTTCACGTCACCACCGCTAAGCTAAAGGCGGCTAATGTTGGGCTATAAAGGAACTACAGCACGGTCACATGACTTCACGTCACCACCGCTAAGCTAAAGGTGGCTAATGTTGGGCTATAAAGAAACTACAGCATGGTCACATGACTTCAAGTCACCACCGCTAAGCTAAAGGTGGCTAATGTTGGGCTATAAAGGAACTACAGCACGGTCACATGACTTCACGTCACCACCGCTAAGCTAAAGGTGGCTAATGTTGGGCTATAAAGGAACTACAGCACGGTCACATGACTTCGCGTCACCATCGCTAAGCTAAAGGTGGCTAATGTTGGGCTATAAAGGAACTACAGCACGGTCACATGACTTCACGTCACCACCGCTAAGCTAAAGGCGGCTAATGTTGGGCTATAAAGGAACTACAGCACGGTCACATGACTTCACGTCACCACCGCTAAGCTAAAGGAGGCTAATGTTGGGCTATAAAGGAACTACAGCACGGTCACATGACTTCACGTCACCACCGCTAAGCTAAAGGTGGCTAATGTTGAGCTATAAAGGAACTACAGCACGGTCACATGACTTCACGTCACCACCGCTAAGCTAAAGGAGGCTAATGTTGGGCTATAAAGGAACTACAGCACGGTCACATGACTTCACATCACCACCGCTAAGCTAAAGGAGGCTAATGTTGGGCTATAAAGGAACTACAGCACGGTCACATGACTTCACGTCACCACCGCTAAGCTAATGGAGGCTAATGTTGGGCTATAAAGAAACTACAGCACGGTCACATGACTTCACGTGACCACCGCTAAGCTAAAGGTGGCTAATGTTGGGCTATAAAGGAACTACAGCACGGTCACATGACTTCACGTCACCACCGCTAAGCTAAAGGCGGCTAATGTTGGGCTATAAAGGAACTACAGCACGGTCACATGACTTCACGTCACCACCGCTAAGCTAAAGGTGGCTAATGTTGGGCTATAAAGAAACTACAGCATGGTCACATGACTTCAAGTCACCACCGCTAAGCTAAAGGTGGCTAATGTTGGGCTATAAAGGAACTACAGCACGGTCACATGACTTCACGTCACCACCGCTAAGCTAAAGGTGGCTAATGTTGGGCTATAAAGGAACTACAGCACGGTCACATGACTTCGCGTCACCATCGCTAAGCTAAAGGTGGCTAATGTTGGGCTATAAAGGAACTACAGCACGGTCACATGACTTCACGTCACCACCGCTAAGCTAAAGGCGGCTAATGTTGGGCTATAAAGGAACTACAGCACGGTCACATGACTTCACGTCACCACCGCTAAGCTAAAGGAGGCTAATGTTGGGCTATAAAGGAACTACAGCACGGTCACATGACTTCACGTCACCACCACTAAGCTAAAGGTGGCTAATGTTGAGCTATAAAGGAACTACAGCACGGTCACATGACTTCACGTCACCACCGCTAAGCTAAAGGAGGCTAATGTTGGGCTATAAAGGAACTACAGCACGGTCACATGACTTCACGTCACCACCGCTAAGCTAAAGGAGGCTAATGTTGGGCTATAAAGGAACTACAGCACGGTCACATGACTTCACGTCACCACCGCTAAGCTAAAGGAGGCTAATGTTGGGCGTGATGACGTTTAGTCGTTTCATTTAGTAACTTGTTAGCAACCTCTAAAACCTTTTAAACCTTTAAATTCACGAGTGGGGCATTTACTGACGTATTCTATGTCTTCTTGGCATAATTATTTGTCGGCTGGTTGAAGAATAATGAATAATTGGATGTATGATACAAGTGGAAAGACAAACTAAACATGAATTAAGGTATCTATGAGCGTGCCTTTACCAGATAAAGTGGATCAAATCAGTCTCATAGGAGTTTGTATGGAAGATTCACTTTAGTTTCGACACACCCTGTTTTCTTCACGCTGCTGAAGACAAACTACTCTGATAATCCCACTTCTATCCACTGAGGCCATCTCTGTTTTTTTAAGGTGTGCCCTCTCATGAGAGCTCTGCAAACACACGGAAAGATCCCTGAAACAGGAACCTTATGTTTGTCTTCAGTTTAAAACTGCCCCTAGTACTAGACTCCTGCTACTAGGATGGGTTAAATGCACAGGCCAAATGTCACTGTGTGTGCTGTGTGCTCTGCATGTGTGACCATTAAAGAGGGGTTCATCCCTCCCAATTCTATTCAAAACAAATGTTGCTTCACACTGGTTCATTTTATTTATTTATCCAATTAAATCTAATGTAATGTAGATGTAAAATGTGTAATAGGTCACCATTGTCAGTAGATGTGTCTGTGTGAATGTACTTAACGTCACATAATAACGTAACACTTCCAGAGACTGGATATCATTCCCTCAAGCCTTCAAATAAAGAGTGTAATTGAGGCCTGTTATATATATATTATTGAGTTATATTATACACACTGCTCTGCTTTCTGCACGGACCTCAGATGTTCTCACTGTAAACATCGCATCGCAATTAAAGCAGTTGTATCATATTACTCATATTGTGTCGTATCATATATTATCGTTTCTTATCGCTTAAAATTTGGTTTTTGTTTTCTTTGTTTTGTTTTCTGTTCTGATTTTATGTAAAGCGTCTTTGAGCGTTATGAAAAGTGCTATACAAATCCTGTGTATTATTATTATGCTATCTTATCATATTGCTCATATTGTATCGTAACATATTTGACCGTATTGCTCATAATATATCGTATTTTACTGTATTGCATCAACTCGTATCGTACCATATCGCTCATATTGTGTCGTAACCAGAGGTGGGAAGTAGTGGAGTACAAATACTTTGTTACTGTACCTAAGTACATTTTTCTGGTATCAGTACTTTACTCCACTACTTATTTTTCTGACGACTTTTTACTTTGACTTCTTACATTTCTAACACAAATACCTGTACTTTCTACTTCTTACATGTTGAACACAAATACCTGTACTTTCTACTTCTTACATGTTGAACACAAATACCTGTACTTTCTACTTCTTACATTTTGAACACAAATACCTGTACTTTCTACTTCTTACATGTTGAACCCAAATACCTGTACTTTCTACTTCTTACATGTTGAACACAAATACCTGTACTTTCTACTTCTTACATGTTGAACACAAATACCTGTACTTTCTACTTCTTACATTTCTAACACAAATACCTGTACTTTCTACTTCTTACATTTTGAACACAAATACCTGTACTTTCTACTTCTTACATGTTGAACCCAAATACCTGTACTTTCTACTTCTTACATGTTGAACCCAAATACCTGTACTTTCTACTTCTTACATTTCTAACACAAATACCTGTACTTTCTACTTCTTACATGTTGAACACAAATACCTGTACTTTCTACTTCTTACATGTTGAACACAAATACCTGTACTTTCTACTTCTTACATGTTGAACCCAAATACCTGTACTTTCTACTTCTTACATGTTGAACCCAAATACCTGTACTTTCTACTTCTTACATTTCTAACACAAATACCTGTACTTTCTACTTCTTACATTTTGAACACAAATACCTGTACTTTCTACTTCTTACATGTTGAACCCAAATACCTGTACTTTCTACTTCTTACATTTCTAACACAAATACCTGTACTTTCTACTTCTTACATGTTGAACCCAAATACCTGAACTTTCTACTTCTTACATGTTGAACACAAATACCTGTACTTTCTACTTCTTACATGTTGAACTCAAATACCTGAACTTTCTACTTCTTACATGTTGAACACAAATACCTGTACTTTCTACTTCTTACATGTTGAACACAAATACCTGTACTTTCTACTTCTTACATGTTGAACTCAAATACCTGTACTTTCTACTTCTTACATGTTGAACCCAAATACCTGTACTTTCTACTTCTTACATGTTGAACACAAATACCTGTACTTTCTACTTCTTACATGTTGAACTCAAATACCTGTACTTTCTACTTCTTACATGTTGAACCCAAATACCTGTACTTTCTACTTCTCACATTTCCCAAACAGGCTGGTTCCTTTAGTTTGAATGTGTGTTTGGTGGCGTGATCATTATTATTTAGAGTCATTGCGTGCCTATTGATTTGAACACGATCCGTGTATCCATCATTTCCTGGTCTTCTCTAAAGAAGAGGGACCAATGAAAACGTTGTCATGTTGCCGTTGTTCAGCATGGAAACATTCATTAGCTAACAATGACATTATTGTTCTATTAATATAAAGGGAGGTCAGGTACTCTTTAAAACAGCTGCTAGTTATGGGTACTTTTTACTGAAGTACATTTCAAAGCCCTCTTTACTTTGACTTGAGTAAAGAAGTTTAGTCAGTACTTCTACTTCTACCAGAGTATTTTTAAACACTAGTATCTGTACTTCTACTTGAGTAAAGTATGTGTGTACTTTTGCCATCTCTGGTTGTAACATATCTTATCGTATCATTAAGTGTTTTATTGCACCAATCAGTGATTGCTTGACAGCCTTAAGAAGCATGTTGTCTCCTGCCTAACCTCTGGAAATCATTGAAGTAACGCCCTAATTTCCCACGATGTGTAGAAAACAATGTAAAACAGAAAGGTCGCATATTTTCATAAATCCGACAGATTTAACTACAACCATTAACGTAAATGTCAGCTGTCATGAGTCACGTCATGCTGTTGTTACCGTGAACCGGCTTCATGTCACATATTTACAAAGCTTTTATATTTCATGTTGGTCAATCCAGATCTAGATTATATAAAGGTGGGAACACTCCTCGTTGTAAACCAGTCATGTGTAACTTTCCACAGGTTTCACTGGGTCAAAGGGTAAAGTCAAATTAAGTTTAATGAATAATTGCTAAATAAATGCATAATGAAACATCAGCGTCATAGTTTTTAATTCACATCATTTCTTATCATGTTTCACTGCATGTGACTGTCAAAGGTGGAAAGTAACTATTTACCCAAGTACTGTACTTAACTACTATTTTGAGATACTTGTACTTTACTTGAGTATTTCCATGGTATGCTACTTTCTACTTCTACTCCTTTACAGTTCAGAGGTAAATGGTGTACTTTTACTCCACTACATGTATTTAATACCTTTAGTAACTCTACATGGAACAAATCAGTAGCTGGATGAGCAACAATTTCCTACAATTCAACAAAAACAACAATTATCTTTGGTGCCAAAAGGGAGGAACGGGCTGAAGTAAGCGCTAAACTAGAAGCCCTACTGCGAAATACATCAGAAAAGGTGAGAAATCTAGGCGTAGTTCTGGACCCCGACCTCAATTTCAAATCCCACATTAACACAGTTACTAAATCAGCATACTATCACCTGAAAAGCAGAGCCAGACTTAGAACATTCATGTCTCAACAAGACCTTGAAAAACTAGTCCAAGCATTTGTTTTTAGCGGGCTAGATTACTGTAATAGTGTATTTACAGGTCTCTGTAAAACATCGGTTAGAAAAACGTCAACTAATCCAGAACGCCGCTGCCTGAGTCCTGACCAAAACAAAAAGAGTAGAACACATCACCCCAGTACTCAGATCTCTGCACTGGATACCAGGAGCTTACAGAATCGATTTTTAAATTATATTGCTAACTTATAAAGCATTAAATGGTTTGGGACCCCAATATATGTCTGACATGCTGCTCTGTTACGAGCCCCCCAGAGCTCTGAGATCATCGGGGGCGGGCTTACTCATTGTTCCCCGGCTCAGAACCAAACACGCCGAAGCTGCTTTTAGTTTTTATGCTCCCCACAAATGGAACAAACTTCCAGAAAACCTGAGGTCTTCACCCACGCTGAGGTCTTCACCCACGCTGAGTTCTTCACCCACGCTGAGGTCTTCACCCACGCTGAGTTCTTCACCCACGCTGAGGTCTTCACCCACGCTGAGGTCTTCACCCACGCTGAGGTCTTCACCCACGCTGAGATCTTCACCCACGCTGAGGTCTTCACCCACGCTGAGTTCTTCACCCACGCTGAGGTCTTCACCCACGCTGAGGTCTTCACCCACGCTGAGGTCTTCACCCACGCTGAGTTCTTCACCCACGCTGAGGTCTTCACCCACGCTGAGGTCTTCACCCACGCTGAGTTCTTCACCCACGCTGAGGTCTTCACCCACGCTGAGGTCTTCACCCACGCTGAGGTCTTCACCCACGCTGAGTTCTTCACCCACGCTGAGTTCTTCACCCACGCTGAGGTCTTCACCCACGCTGAGGTCTTCACCCACGCTGAGGTCTTCACCCACGCTGAGGTCTTCACCCACGCTGAGTTCTTCACCCACGCTGAGGTCTTCACCCACGCTGAGATCTTCACCCACGCTGAGGTCTTCACCCACGCTGAGATCTTCACCCACGCTGAGGTCTTCACCCACGCTGAGTTCTTCACCCACGCTGAGGTCTTCACCCACGCTGAGGTCTTCACCCACGCTGAGATCTTCACCCACGCTGAGGTCTTCACCCACGCTGAGGTCTTCACCCACGCTGAGGTCTTCACCCACGCTGAGGTCTTCACCCACGCTGAGGTCTTCACCCACGCTGAGTTCTTTGAAGTCGAGGCTAAAAACACTTTTTACAGCTGCCTACCAAGAAGCCTTTTAACTTGTTTTAGCACCTACCGTATTTACAATGTCGTTTTTAAACTATATTATATCTCTTTTATGTATGTTTTTATGAATCTGTTATTCCATTGGGTTTATTTATTGTGTTTCTTTCTGTTGCCTTACTATTAAGTGTTATTGATCATGTAAAGCACTTTGAATGGCCTCTGCGTCTGAAATGTGCTCTATAAATAAACGTACCTTACCTTTAGTTACTTTACAGATGTGGATGAATGATGTGAAATATAATCAAGTGTTAAATCAGACTTTAGTTCCACCTGGAGTAAATCCACAAGCTACCCTGCAGTATACAAAGTCATTCAAACTAGCTGCACCTTTACCAGCTTTGAGAACACTTTCATGATCAATCATTATAAAAGATATCATATATATTATTCTGAAATGGACCAATCTGCACAATGAATACTTTTACTGTCGCTACTTTCACTATATTTTGATGAGAATACTTTTCTACTTTCACTTGAGGAACATTTTGAATGCAGGACTTTTACTGAAACAGAGTATTCCTACACTCTGGTACTTCTACTTTTACTCAAGTACAAGACCTGAGTACTTCTACTTTTACTCAAGTACAAGATCTGAGTACTTATACTTTAACTCAAGAACAAGATCACAGTACTTCTACTTTAACTCAAGTACAAGATCTGAGTACTTCTACTTTTACTCAAGTACAAGATCTGAGTACTTCTACTTTAACTCAAGTACAAGATCTGAGTACTTCTACTTTTACTCAAGTACAAGACCTGAGTACTTATACTTTTACTGAAGTACAAGACCTGAGTACTTCTACTTTTACTCAAGTACAAGATCTGAGTACTTCTACTTTTACTCAAGTACAAGACCTGAGTACTTCTACTTTAACTCAAGTACAAGATCTGAGTACTTCTACTTTTACTCAAGTACAAGACCTGAGTACTTCTACTTTAACTCAAGTACAAGATCTGAGTACTTCTACTTTTACTCAAGTGCAACATCTGAGTACTTCTACATTTACTCAAGTACAAGATCTGAGTACTTCTACTTTTACTCAAGTACAAGATCTGAGTACTTCTACTTTTACTCAAGTACAACATCTGAGTACTTCTACTTTTAGCTAAATACCAGATCTGAGTACTTCTACTTTGAGCTAAATACCAGATCTGAGTACTTCTACTTTTAGCTAAATACAAGATCTGAGTACTTCTACTTTGAGCTAAATACAAGATCTGAGTACTTCTACTTTGAGCTAAATACCAGATCTGAGTACTTCTACTTTGAGCTAAATACCAGATCTGAGTACTTCTACTTTTAGCTAAATACAAGATCTGAGTACTTCTACTTTGAGCTAAATACCAGATCTGAGTACTTCTACTTTGAGCTAAATACCAGATCTGAGTACTTCTACTTTGAGCTAAATACCACATCTGAGTACTCCTCCTCTGTTTACTGTAGTACTGAACTCTTCGACTCCCTGACCGCAGCAAAATAAATCTCATACAGATTTGTTACAACACAACAATGTGATATTTCATAAATAAACACAATAGCCCTGATTGAAACTTCCGAGGCTCCGTCTGACCGTGCGTCATGTGTTCAGCCCACAGTGTTTTCATCAGACGGCAGATATAAATACAACAGAGTGAGAGTGGAGTACACAATACCTCCGTCTGAGGATATAAATACCAGCGAGAAGGTGTTTCCCTGCAGTTTGAGATGTGAGAACAACACGGGGGAAAGGAAGGAGAGAGGGATGTATTAAAGGAGAGAGGGAGAGAGGGAGAGAGGGATGTATTAAAGGAGAGAGGGAGAGAGGGAGAGAGGGAGAGAGGGAGAGAGGGAGGAGGAATGTGAGTTAAAGGACAGAAATAGGACAATAAAGCCGAAGTAATTACCGAGGCTTTATTCCACAATGCATCGAAAATACTCCGTACAGCACTGTGAACTGTTTGAGTGCATTTATTACTTTCAAGTAGTGATACAAATCAGATCAATCACGTGCACTGAGACATGAAAGTGAAATGCACAACAGAAAATGTATTTTAGAGTCGTTATAAACACAGATACACATCGATTCCTTCCTGCAGCGATCAGGCTGAACAACAACCAAACACAGACTGGAATATGTGCAATAACAATATAAAATATAAAACTTTGTGAAATATACCCTACAGCAATTACACGTTTATTACCATGCTGTACATATCTGCTATTTCGTTTTTTACTTATTGTGTTATTGACACGGATGCCAAGTATCGATATTTTATTATATAAACTTTACGTTAAGACATGTATACAATTGCAATGAAAGTAACACAAACAATGCCATCTCCTTTTCAGGTTCAAAGAACACAAGTTGTGTTATTCACATAAACTATTCACATTGCAAATACATGTTTTAACCAGGAAGGGAAGACGGACGTGGATATGAGCCATGTGATTTGCAATATCGCAATATATCGTATCGCAATACTTAGCATATCGTAGAATCGCGATAGTATCGCAGAATCGCGATAGTATCGTATCGTGGCTTAAGTATCGCGATAGTATCGTGGAGAACCTGGTGACCCCCCCCCCCCCTACTATCTGCTGTTGTAATCATGTAAATGTCCTCGTTGCGGGAAAACTAAAGGATTTCTGATTCTGATTCTGAAGAAGAGCTGCACAACAAATGGACATCTTATCAAATGGCAGTATGGTCTCTCGTGCAATATCCACATCACAGTAAGATACATATTTAGTAAAGGTTAATACAGTGAGAGTATCTGAATGAAGTATTTTGGAGCTGCAGAGGTTATTCTACTTAAACACAAACTATTGTTTGGTACAGATCCTCTTAATCCATCCCTTCAATGTTGTGAATTATAACACGATTGAAATAAATAATCGCTATTAGTTCCTTTTTTAAAGAAGAAACCAACACCTTTCAGTCAGTTTAAAATAACTTTGGTTTGTCACTACTTTAAAGTAATGACTGTTTACTTATGACTTATATTTGAGTTAGAAACCAAAATAATAATCTAAAATAAAAATCCTTAAAGGTAGGGTAGGTAAGTTTGAGAAACCAGCTCGAGATCGCTAGAATTTGAAAATACACAACCGGAGAAAATCTGCCACTTCCTTACAGAGCCCCTCCTCCAACACACACGAACGCGCACATGACCAATGAGGGCACGAGATAAGTTTGTGCACAGATGGAAGGCTGACAGGCAGGTAGGCCATCCAGTTATTTTAGCCGGGCCGGCTCAGATGATTGGTCGTGCTTTTCACAGTACTACAGCTTCCACAGATGATATTTATTTATGGATTTTTTGTCAAAGCACTTCAGATATTCATTGCTATCGGGATGTTAAGAGAACAAAAAGTGTATCTCGAGCCGGTTTCTCAAACTTACCTACCCCACCTTTAAGGTCCACCGCTAGAATATAAACTGTCTGCATCACAGGCAGTATGAGAAGAATAAAGAGCTTTTGAAAAGTCTATCTCTGTACATTGCAAGTATTCTATTCATGTACTTGTATTACTTGTTCTACAGTTCTCTTAAATAGTCGGTAGTATTTTTGCTTCAGTTGACTAAGATTCCTTTATTCCATTACTCATCTTATAGGCTTTTTCATGCTGAATGACTCGTTTCCAAGAAATGTCTGAAACACATCTCAGATCCAACACTTTAATGCATCAATAAGTATAATCAGAACATACAATACATATTATTCTGACATGCAGAGGTGGGAGAAGTACTCAGATCTTGTACTTGAGTAACAGTAGAAGTACTCAGATCTTGTACTTGAGTAACAGTAGAAGTACTCAGATCTTGTTCTTGAGTAAGAGTAGAAGTACTCAGATCTTGTTCTTGAGTAAAAGTAGAAGTACTCAGATCTTGTACTAGAGTAAAAGTAGAAGTACTCAGATCTTGTACTTGAGTAAAAGTAGAAGTACTCAGATCTTGTACTTGAGTAAAAGTAGAAGTACTCAGATCTTGTACTTGAGTAAAAGTAGAAGTACTCAGATCTTGTACTTGAGTAAAAGTAGAAGTACTCAGATCTTGTACTTGAGTAAAAGTAGAAGTACTCAGATCTTGTACTTGAGTAAAAGTAGAAGTACTCAGATCTTGTACTTGAGTAAAAGTAGAAGTACTCAGATATTGTACTAGAGTAGAAGTAGAAGTACTCAGATATTGTACTAGAGTAGAAGTAGAAGTACTCAGATCTTGTACTTGAGTAAAAGTACATGATCAGAGTACTTCTCCTCTGCACAGTGACCTGAAGCAGTGTCTGTTGGACAGGACTGAATCCATACTGAGTTTAAACTGAGTTTTAAAGTGGAAGAAAGTCCCTCTAAACTCCAGCCAACACTCCGTCTCTGGTGCACATTAAATATGAGTTAAATCGGATAAAACCAGGATAAAAAAAGGCGCTTTTTCTATCCCAGTTTAAACCTCTCCCTGTTAATTAAATCCCTGCTTAACTCCGCTGCAGAACACTGGCTTTTGAACTCAGAAACATGTACAGTTTGTTCAAGATGTATACAAGTATTTATTTAAACATGCTCTTTGCTCACCGAGGTCTTCGTCCTGCCCGTTCATTTCTCTTCTGCTTTTTACGGTGAAAAACCTCTGTAATGTAAATGTGAGGAAAAAAAGGTGCCGCTTCCGGTCCTGGTTTTTCATAATAAAAGCATGCTGTTTTTCAGTGTTATGGGTGTACTGTTACTCAGGCAAATGATCTCAAAATGTCTTCCACTTGTTTTTAAGGACTTGGCATCTCAAAATAATGACTACATTTCTCAAAGTAATGACTTAGAATCTAAAAAAGTATGAAGTAGTACGTACAAATAATGACTTTGTATCTTAAAGTGGACCTATTATGCTATATTGGAAAAATATATTCTATACAAAACATGTCTGTGAAGTTTTTTGCTTAAAATACCAAACAGTTCCTTAGCTTTAAAAAAAAAAAAAAGAGGAGGCGGAGCTAATGCCTGATCAGAATTCTACCGGAGATAAAGTTAAATTCTGCTGTGATAAAACGCCATCCTGTTCTAAACCACATCAAGGATTATATCTGAAGCAGTATGGAGCTCAAATGCTTTTTCTCTTGCGGGTTTATCACAAGGTGAGTTCCTTTTTTTATTTCCTGCTTTTTAAACACATGTGCTCTCCAGTACAGGTTAGCTCTGAGTGTTAGCAAGGCTTGCTAATGTAAACAAAGACCAGATTACGTCCAAAGCACGTCAGGCATTGTTTCTGATAGCAATTTTCTGTGGGTCCGCCCCCGATTTGACGTCAGATCGGCAGCAAATCTGTATCCGCTCGTTGTACCCCTGTTTTTAAAAGATTTGGGTATGGAGGAAAAGAGAGAGGGTTTTATTTTCTGACGCTGCGTGAGTTCCCCGACACACCGGGGACACATATTGATGAATAAAAGACATCACAAAGTGCATTTTGCATGATAGGTCCCCTTTAAATTAATAACTTAGAATCTCAATAATGACTTTACATGTCAAAGTAATTACTTTTTATCCTAAAATATTGACTTATTATCTCAAAAAAATGACTGAATTTACATTAGTACGTAGAAATAATACCTCAGTATCCGAAAATATTGACTAAGTATTACAAAAATGAGTTGTCATCTCAATATAATACATTAGTGTCTACAACTAAACACGTAGTATCTCAAAATTATGACTAAGCGCCGTAAAGTTATAACGATTTCTCCAACTAATTACTTAATATCTCAAAATAAAGACTAACTTTCCCCACGTGATGACGAAGGGTCTCAACGATAATAAAGTAGTATGTCAAAAATAATGACTAAGTATCTTAAAATAATGACTTAGTATATTAAAATAATGGCAAAATATTTAAAAATAATAACTAAGTATCTTAAAATAATGAATTACGGCCCGTCCACATGACAGCGTGCGTTGCTTCAACGGAGACGCTTCCCATTCACTTTGAATGGGGTGACGTCACGCTTTGCCGAACTGCATTGTGGTTCCGTTGCTTCGCTTTGCCTCCGTTGCTCGCGCTGAAAGTTGAGAAAAGTTCAACTTTTTAAGCATTGACGGAAGCGCCAGCCAATCAAATCATATGCCAGTACAAGCTCTAGCCAATCAAACCGCGTGCTTGTGTCTCCGGGGCGGGAGATTAATGTAATTGGTTGTTGGTCCACACCAGACACGCCCACCTTCAAGCTTCAACGCAGTATCTTAAAATATTGACTAATGGCGCGTTTCCACTACACGGCCTCGCTCGGCCTCGCTCGGTATGGCTGGGCCTCGTTAGGACTGGCTCACTTTATGGCGCATTTCCATTACAGTTTAGGAACTGGGGTAGTATCTATAGTAACGCAGTGTAGGCGGAGCCGTGACGTCATCTTCAATGAGAACCCCAGAAAAAACAACACAGCCGTTAGCTGTTAGCACTCAGAGCTCACAGCTCCTCATATCTGTTCAGAAACTAGACAGAAGTTAAACAAGTACAAACCACAGACTGCCTGTGTCATGGTGAATACAGTCGCTGGTTTATTTATGTCTGTATAGGCCGTTGTTGTGAGTGTGGACGGTCGGAGCATATACTGCGTTAGCTTAGCCAATCTCCATTTAGAAAACACGCATTTTAAAAGGTTTTTCTCCTGCCGTCTGTCTGCAGACTTGACAAAGCATTAATTCATGGTTTCTACTAACTGGTATCAGTATGTTGTTACTTCGGCATCATTTTGAAACGTGTATTACAATTAAATCACGGTCATGTCCATCTTGTTGTAGTTGTAGCCCCCTTGCCAGCGACGCTCTCTCTAGTTTAGCATACTCAGCCCGACTCAGCCTCGTTGTCTCTGGCCCTAGACCCACGATTTGATGAGGCCAGAAAAACTGTGAATTAGGACCCGCCGGCCAGTACTAGGCCAAGTGGAAACGCAACCAAAAACGGGCCGCTGACGTCACAGCCCTCTTAAACCGGGCTGCGCGCTGTAGTGGAAACGCGCCATTAGTGTCTCAAATGAATGACTAAATATCTCAAAATAACGACTTTGTATCTTCAAATAATGACTTCCCGACGTAATGACTGAGTATGTCAAAACAATAAAATAGTACGTAAAAAGAATAACTAAGTATCTCAAAGTAATGACTAACATCACAATAAATATAGAAATAAAAGACTGAACATTGGTTCTTGAGGTTTGTTGGAGTGTTATCATCAAGTAATAATAATAATACATTTGATTTATATAGCGCTTTTCCTGGTGCTCAAAGCGCGTAGAAGTACTCAGATTTTAGTAGCAATAATACATTATAAAAATACTCTCTTACCAAATAAAAGTCCTGCATTCGACATCTCCCTTAACATAGAGATTTTTCCCTTTTGTTTTATTTTGAAGGCAGGATGTGTGAACTTCCGGTCTCGCCTGTGTTATTATGTCTCAGTGGCCGCGCCCACACTCCTTACATTCACTCCCTATGTATACAGAGCACTTTTAAACCTTGCAGCTCTCTCAGAAAACATTTTTCCTGACATTTGACACTTTGATTTATTTTATTAGTAAAAGTATAAACACAACAGATTAATTAAACTACTGATCCTCCGATTAATAAACATCCACCTATCAGCTGAGCCACAGCACATGGTGACATCTCTCAAAACCAGAGGTGTAAAGTACATTTACTCAAGTACTGTACTTAAGTACTATTTTGAGAGACTTGTAATTTACTTGAGTATTTCCATGTTATGCTACGGTGTACTTCCACTACAGTTCAGAGGTAAATGGTGTACTTTTACTTCACTACATGTATTTAATACCTTTAGTTACTTTACAGATCTGGATGAATGATGAGAAATATAATCAAGTGTTAAATCACTTGTTTCTCTTTTGAAGCCAGGAAAAGGCTAGTCACTGTGACCTTTTTACCTGTGCTGGACTATGGTGATTTGATCTATATGAATGCACCTGCCCATTGCCTGGAAAGGTTAGATGCCGCCTATCACAGTGCTCTGAGATTTGTTATAACTGTAAAGCACTTACTCATCACTGTACCCTGTATGCCAAGGCAGGTCTGCCTTCACTTACTGGTCGGAGGCTCAGTCATTGGTACATATTCATATATAAAGTCATGCTGGGTAAACTCCCAACTTATATGCTCTTTGATCTCACAGAGAGTGGCAAGTAGCTATTGCCTGAGATCCCAGGATGTGTTTTTATTACATGTGCTCGGACTGTTTTAGGTACTAAAGCTTTTATGTGCACTGCTCCTCTAGCTTGGAACACTATGCAATTTTTTTTTAAACTGAGCATTTTGATTCCCTTGCATCATTTTAAAGCACGGCTGGATGAAATGTTATTAGATATCATTGTGAATAGGTTGCTAATTTATACCCCTGTAATTATGTTGTGATGTCCTTTTTGTTTTCTGTTGTTTTTATGTGTAACTAATGTACCGCAGGTCTCCCTTGAAAAAGAGATTGTTGATCTCAATGGGATTTTCACCTGGTTAAATAAAGGCTACAAACAAATCAGACTTTAGTTCCACCTGGAGTAAATCCACAAGCTACCCTGCAGTATACAAAGTCATTCAAACTAGCTGCACCTTTACCAGCTTTGAGAACACTTTCATGATCAATCATTATAAAACATATCATATATATTATTCTGAAATGGACCAATCTGCACAATGACTACTTTTACTGTCGCTACTTTCACTATATTTAGATGAGAATACTTTTCTACTTTCACTTGAGGAACATTTTGAATGCAGGACTTTTACTGTAACAGAGTATTCCTACACTCTGGTACTTCTACTTTTACTCAAGTACAAGACCTGAGTACTTCTACTTTAACTGAAGTACAAGATTTGAGTACTTGTACTTTTACTAAATCGGATATTAAAACTTTTTTTTTACAACTAAAATGTATTTTTTACTATCGGTCACATTCCCAAAAATGTGTTCTCGTGTTGCTCTAATCTTCTTCCGTAAAAACAACAACCTATTTCTGTCTATTTTTACTATTATTACATATTTTCCCATTTTTATTCCCAGGCCCTCGAACGCAGCCTGGCGTCACGTGACCCGGCAGTGACGTCACGTGTCTTCTCATAGCAACAACACTGTTAGCTGTTGTTCATCTCGAAACTCATTTCTCACGCAGAAATACTCAAATACTGAAAATGGTAAGAAGCTAATACTGCTTTGTAGTGTATTTAATAATCCTGCATATATGTCTGCTGTCACTGTTGTGAAATGATAGTGTTATAACAGGGATTTTAATAAAGTGCTAACTAACTAGCTTAATTATGCTAGCCGGGCGTTGTCTTCTAGCTCGATACAATCGGCTAGCTTTTAGTTTAGTTTTGTTCTTGTTATTACCTGGGAGTTTAATAACCCATACACCTGTATTAAAAGATGCTAACTCATGTCCCCAGGCTGAAGTGGAGGAAACTCTGAAGAGGATCCAGACCCAGAAAGGAGTGCAGGGGATTATCATCGTCAATTCAGAAGGTACAGACCATCAACCCTTATATAGGTTATCACCTGTATATATTAGTGATGTGTCGGTCGCGAACGAGCCGATTCTTTTGAACGGCTCTTTGGTACGAACGAGGGGAACCGAGTCCTCCTTGGTGAGAGCCGTTCTTGTTATCGTTCAATCGTTGGTCCGCACTCACTGCCTGCCAAAATCCACTCACCTTTTAAAAAGCTTGATTTTGTTCCCCAAACGTATTCTGTGAAGACCCGCCCCTACTCTGATTGGTAGGTTTCAGCACGAGGAGTTAGGTGGGGTTGATCTTAACGGAATACGCGAGAGAGAGAAGTCATAACAAGTGGTACAGGACAGGTAGATGATGTGTTTTTCGGATGGAAAATGAGCCAAACGCGAAAACGCAGCAGCATTTGGATTCACTTCAACCAAAACCCAGGCAGTGATAAAGCGTACCATTTGTAAAGGCAAAATATCCTTTAAAGCAGGGTCAACAAATAATCTCCATCGCCACTTAAAAACACACTATCTAATATTAAGAGTTGCATGAATTTCATTCAAGGCAAGGCAACTTTATTTACTTAACACATACAGAGGGTAAATTCAAAGTACATTCACTGACATGATGACATGGATATGGCGCCACCTTGTGTCATGTTTACAATGCCGATTATTGACATTAGGTCTGGCAATGCAGTCAATCATTATCCTGGTGATTATTTCGCAGATAAACCTAGTAACCCCGCCCCCTTTTTAAAAACGGCTCTTTTGAACGGCTCTTTGAAAGGAACGGAGCCATAAGATCCGGCTCCCTTCAAAGAGCCATAATTCCCATCACTAGTATATATACAGTCTATGGTTATCACCAGTTATCAGCTATCGCATTATATTATGGAAAATTAACTGTTTGCATTAATACACCACTAGTACACCTTCATTAAACCCATATACCCATATCAGACCCACATTCAGCCATTTAACAGCAATATGAACCCCATATTACACTGTTTTTAACCCCATATTGCACTGTTTTTACCCCCATATTGCACTGTTTTTACCCCCATATTACACTGTTTTTACCCCCATATTACACTGTTTTTACCCCCATATTACACTGTTTTTACCCCCATATTGCACTGTTTTTACCCCCATATTACACTGTTTTTACCCCCATATTGCACTGTTTTTACCCCCATATTACACTGTTTTTATACTGATATTAATAGTGATGGCGAGATGAAGCCTTATGAAGCTTTGAAGCTTTCCAGCCAATTTGTTCGCAAAAGGGTTCATCTCATGAGGCTTCATCATGGGCTTCATCTGAACACCAACGCCCCCTGCTGGTCAAAGTGTGTAAAACAGGCAGATTGGACATCTCAATAGTGTGCTGTATCTCATACCGAGTTCCCAATGAGTAAAGCCTTAGAATAACTCTAAACAACGAACATTAAATCATATTTTCATGTTAACAATATTGTATTTATTCCAGTTTAATGATTGTGATTGAAAAGCCTAAGGAGGCTGGTAAACATTGCAAAGAGGGATTTGTATTCCTTAATAATATTCGTAAACGTAACCATGTTGTAGCCTGAGAAAGGCTAAACCGTATCAAAGAATACATTTATTAACTAAATTATCTCATTTAGCTGTAGCTTTTATAAACAACAAAAAATACGTATTGTTCAGTCGTTAAACCATACATTTATTTATGCTTGTATTTATTTATGACATGTTCTGACCTCTATATGAGTCTCTCTTAATCCCATCGTGTCACCGGGCCCGGGTACAGGAGGGGTAATATCGTTCTTATTATACATCCATGGGTAATATGAGCGTTGTGGTTCAACCGATCTGAATCGCTTCCTGAAGCAGTCACGTGGTATCGACAGGCAGCGAGGCTTCGTTTGTCATCGGTGACGTCACTGGCCCAAAACAATACAAGCCTCGATACAAGCTTCACAAAAAGCTTCAGGGATTACTCGACACACGCTCCGAAGCCTCGGCGCAATACGTAACATCACTAGATATTACTCTGTTATTAGACCCATATTACTCTGTTATTAGACCCATATAACACTGTTATTGAACCCATATATCACACCCATATTATACCAGTGTCACAGCCCTGTGACCCTTTTATTACACCTATATTGCAGCGTTTTCAGACCGTATTACACCGTGATTCCACCCATTTTGTAGGTCCTGTCAAATGACTGTATCCCCCCGGGATAGAGAACCATTTAAGGGATAAAAAACACATTTTTTTATATCTTGCTTGTGTCTCCTGCAGATCGTAATGGCTAGAACCCAATGTCATTGTTTCCTTACCAGCCATAACACCTAGCATTTATGTTTATTCATCAGAATACCTTTATTAGTCCCACAGAGGGGACATGCACATTTGTTACAGCAGAAAATAGCCAAAGACAGCTTCATGTTAACTAAGAAGCATGCGTACAAAAAGACAATTATACAAAATACACATCTGTAACAGTTCTGAAGATTTAGCAGCCAGGTATATATTGCACAGTAATTATATATATATATTGCACATAACACCACCCATTTATGTTTATTCATCAGCCACAATGATGAATTACTTCAGTGATACTCACTCCTATCTAGACATTAATCCAGATCTTTTTGAAGAAGAGGTTACAGATAGACATTTTAATTCTTTGCATATGTCCAGACTAAAACCAGCAGACTCAGGGACAGTTTCATCCCACAGGCCATAAGACTATTAAACACCTGAACTCTGTGAAGAACATCCATAACATTCATCTGGCTTCTACTTATATAAATCAATATTCTAATTCAGGGATGGGCAAATGGCGACCCTCAGATTAATTTATAAACAACGTAATTATTTATTTTTTTAAACTTGTTTTTACGTGTAGTACTGATACCGTCCACTAGACTCCTAGTTACGTTGCGAGCTGCGAGAAGAAGCACCGGCTGTTGTTGTGCCTGCTGTGACGTTAAGTTACCGCTTGCCTTTACAAGCTTCAAAGTTGTATTTATCATCTGAATTTGGCGAAACAAGTTTAATATTCTAAAAACCAAGACTTTGTTTATTTGAAATCAGATGAAAGCAAACTGTCACGGACCCTGCCGTGTTATCTATGATTACTATATGCTTTTCATTCATAATGTCAGCGGGAGGGAGGGGGAGCGGCGCTGAGGAACAGCAGAGAGTTGACAGGTGTCTGTGTGACACTCCCCTTGTTGTGCGTCAGCAGAGGCTACAAGTCTCAAGTTAGACGACTAATGTCTGGGGTTAGTGTTCATGACTTCATGTTTATGTCATCTTAATGGTTCATCTTGATGAACACACATTTTCTGTGCTTTCCAATTGTTTAAAATAGTTTTATTCCACTGTTAACTAACCTGTTCAATACAAACATGCCACTTGTAAACATTAAATAACATTTCTGTGAAGTGATATTTGTTTAGTGAGCTCATTAGAGGATGTTCCCTGAACGATTGTAAAATGTCAATGAAGATGTCAGACTTAGTACATTTGTTAATAATTACATACAATACATGGAATTTGTGTGTGTGTGTGTGTGTGTGTGATCCAAGTGAATCTGCGGCCCCCTGGTGGCCAGTACATACATGATGTGGCCCCCCACCACCATCCAAGTTGCCCGTCCCTGCTCTAATTACTTGTATACAGACTATTCTGCACAACTTCTATTATATTCTATTGTATTGTATTTACTTGCACTATAATCTGTGTTGCTCTGTTGGAGGAGGAGCCTGTGACCTCAGATGTTCATCATCACAACTGAACTGTAGCTATGTACACATGACACTAAAAGCCTTGAATCCTTCAATGTGTAAATGAACTCTTCTCCCTCAGGAATCCCCGTGAAGACGACTCTGGACAACGCGAGCACGGTGCAGTACGCAGGGCTGATCCACCAGCTGGTGATGAAGGCCAGGAGCACGGTGCGAGACATCGACCCGCAGAACGACCTCACCTTCCTGCGCATCCGCTCCAAGAAGAACGAGATCATGGTCGCTCCAGGTGAGGCATGGGCATTCAGCAGATTGTATTCAGATGCTGGTTCCTAGAGTGAGAACAGAACTGGGTAAACAAGCTTTGAAATATGCTGCCCCTTCTGCCTGGAACAAAGTACAGAAGGAGCTGAAACTGTCAGATGTGATGACTTTGGGGGGAGTCCATCTTAAAGGACAGAGAACACGAACCCATTGGTCGATGTGATTGCTCTTATAATTGAAGTCGTTTTTAAATTGTGCCAGTTTTGAATGTTTTATAATAGTTTCTTTTATTTGCATATTGACTGGTTAATGTGCCGTTTCGTTAGTGTTCCTGTATTCCTCTGCCTGTATTGTGTTGTGGTCATTTGTTGTAACTTTGTTCATGGGGCGGAGTGGCGCAGCGGGCTGTGCGTTTGATCATCAGATCAAGGGGGCGTTGGGGAACTCCAGTTCGAAACCCGCTCCCGTCAGGCCGTTGTGTCCTTGGGCAAGACACTTCACCCAAATTTGCTCCTGTGGGTATTGTCCACAGTACATGTATGATACTAATGTGTACTTGTAAAGCGCCTTGATGACTTTGAGGTGTGAAGATGGGCGGTGTGGCGCAGTGGGCTGTGCATTGATCATCAGATCAAGGGGTCTGTAAAGCCGTTGTGTCCTTGGGCAAGACACTTCACCTGAACTTGTTTCTGTGGGTATTGTCCACAGTTCATGAGCGTTACATGTATGTATGTGTAATGTGTATCTGTAAAGCGCTTTGGGTCATGGAAAAAGCGCTATAATAAATATAAGGAATTATTATTATTATTATTCATGCTGCCCTCTTGGCCAGGGCGCTCTTGGAAAATAGATTTTAATCTCAATGAGACTTTTTAGCTGGTTGAATAAAAATGTAATTCAATTTTAAAAAAGAGCATCAGAAACAGGTTTATTAGCAGAAGTTGACTTGGTGTCATACAAGTACAATTTAAAAACGCAGATAGAGAACTAGAAAAATAGTAAATAAATATTGTAAAATATAAAAGTATTTACTGAGAAATGGAATGGAATAAAATATGGAGTAATAATCGGCAGTAAGATGAGATGGAACTTTATTGATCCCCGTGGGGAAATTCAGGCGTTAATAGCAGCAACGGGGTCAGAGTAAAAAACAGGATTCACAAAAGGTCAAGATAAAATAGAATACAAATCAAAATAATAATAATAATAATAATAATAATAATAATACAGCAGTAACTATTCAAACACAATATCACAAAAGAACACCCGACAGGCTTCGCGTCGAGCTCCTGATCCGCCTGTCAGGTGTTCTTTTCCCCATAATGACCGCCTCGCTGCACATTAGCCCTTTCTTATTCCATTCCTTGCACACTTCATGTGAACTGGGTTTTTCTAGAAATATATAGAATGAGTACTGTGGCCGTGATATTATTTATAAGATATAGAAATTCTCTGGAGAAACGTGACGTAAACAACAACAACAACAACGTGACGTCGGAGCTCCGTAATAACAAAGCTGTCTGTTTGATGCTCACATTTCTGGAGGAATTGCACCGTTTTTGACGAACAGAAATATTGTTTTCTGGCATCACTTTTTTTTGTCAATTTATTGAACATGTCAGAAACAAAACATACAACAATATTAATTTTTTTACTCATAATAATAATTATAACAAAGTACAAAAAAAAAAAGGGGTAAGAAGAAGTCCCCCCCCCCTCTAGCGTACATTTTACTTGTAAATAAAATATTAGGTCATCGTCGTCAGCGACATGTTTTTTTTACAAAACAATCAACTTTTACAATTACAAGAAATAACAAATATGATTTGTACAGGTCCTGCTCATAACCATTCATGATTTGGCTTCTAAATAATAGTTTCAGTTTAGATAGACTTGTACAATATCTCAGTGCATCATTACAGTTATTCCACTTTTGATGTGATGCCAATGAAGTTTTGAATTTGTTCCTTTAACATTTTACGGGGAAAATCTGCATTTTGTGCAGCTGTGGCTCAGTGGATAGTGTGCTGGACTTCGAATCAGGGGGTAGCAAGTTCGAGTCCCACTGCAGTCAGCATGTCGTTGTGTCCCTGGGCAAGACACTTCAGCCCAAATTGTTCCTATGGGGATTGCCCACAGTACTGAATGTATGTAAGCGTCTAACAAATGACATGTCATGTAATTTTGGTTTGAGGTTTGAATTTTGGTTTTATTTGTCAGACAGTGTACAGATTTGTATCTTTCGCGGTCAACCTGTATATATTTTTACTATTTAGTTCCGTTTCATTTTCTATTTTGAGACGTTTTGCACTTTTTTGAACAATACATTGAAACAGTTTATCCTTTGTCTTCGCAGATAAGGACTATTTCCTGATCGTGATCCAGAACCCCTCGGACTGAAAAAGACGGAGCTGCTTCCCGAACTCATTTCCCTCTCTCTCATATTTAAATGTAAAACAGCCAAACATTTCCTTTGTCCCGTTATGAATGAAAAGAACCAGGACGTTTCTAAGCACTTGCTGTACCAGGAAGTGATGATTTCAAGGTTAATGAAATCACTCCGCAGGCTCATTTCTTTTCCCATGTTTAATCCATTCCAGGTCTGCTCTCTATGCATACTGTGTGTGTTTTGAAGGTATTTCAGCACACGGTGAGAAGTGCACACATGCAAGGAAATGCAGATAGGGAGCAGTGCGTTAAAGCCCGCTCAGTGTAGAGGAGAGACGGCAGCACATCTTCAGGAGGGTTTGCAATTCCACCTTTATCAAAAAAAACTAAAGACCGGGATTGTTATTTATTGTTTTGTTGGCTAAAAAGATGTTGAAGTGCAGCATTTCAGTGGTGAGCGGCGAACAACACTACACACCTTTCTGCTCTGCCATGGCACGCGTCTGATGGTTATTTTTATCAAATTAAAAAAAGTCAAAAATTGTTGGTTTTTTGTTGTGTTTTTGCCTTTTTTTATTACATTTTTTTTATTTTAAGATTTGATACGTTTAATTCAAGACAACATAAAAATATGTAAAGAAACATAAGAATATAACGTAAACAAACCACTTTATTAAGCGCTTTGAGCACCAGGAAAAGCGCTATATAAATAACATGTAATATTATTATTAAGACAGCCACTCAGTCACCTTAATTTCCCCTCTTGTGTGTATCAATTGTTTGTTTTTCTGAGTATGGTGAGTCCCCTTTTTCCAACATATATACATTTAATCACCCGCTCCCGAGACCACATCACTCCCATCCTCCAGAACCTCCACTGGCTCCCCGTCCGTCAAATAATCGACTTCAAAGTCCTCCTGATTACTTACAAAGCCCTCAACAATCAGCCCCCCCCCCACCTCACAGACCTGCTGCACCACCACACCCCTTCCCCCACCTCACAGACCTGCTGCACCACCACACCCCTTCCCCCTACCTCACAGACCTGCTGCACCACCACACCCCTTCCCCCTCCCTCACAGACCTGCTGCACCACCACACCCCTTCCCCCACCTCACAGACCTGCTGCACCACCACACCCCTTCCCCCTACCTCACAGACCTGCTGCACCACCAACACCCCTTCCCCCTACCTCACAGACCTGCTGCACCACCACACCCCTTCCCCCTCCCTCACAGACCTGCTGCACCACCACACCCCTTCCCCCTCCCTCACAGACCTGCTGCACCACCAACACCCCTTCCCGCTGCCTCCGCTCATCAGAAGCCAACCTCCTATCCATCCCCACCCGCATCAAGCACCGGACCTGGGGGGACAGAGCCTTCTCCGTCGTTGCCCCCTCCCTCTGGAACTCACTCCCACAACCCATCAGAGACTGCCCTGACCTCACCACCTTCAAAACACTCACCTCTTCAATCTGGCTTTTAATGTGTTTTTGTATTGCTTGATTTTAATTTGACTTTAACTATATTTATTTGTTCTTTTCTTTTCATTATCTTTGTAAAGCGACTTTGAGCACCTGTACAAGCGCTAACAAAATAAATCTATTATTATTATTATTAATCCAAAAAATAAAATAATTAATTAGTGTACGTCCCCTTTAAATCCAGCGGATGACGTCACCGCCTCCGTTTACTCGCTTTGTTTCTCTGGATCATCTGTTTTTCAGAGACTGAGAGCGACGAGCAGAGAGAGCATCACACCGAGAGAAACACGTCCTCTTGCTGCTTTATTCTGCTCTTGTCTTATAATATATACATATATATACATCTAATAACTGTGTGAACACAACGAGAGAGATGCCGTCCGACAGACCCTTCAAGCAGAGGAGGACATTCGGTAAGAAAAACACCTATACGGCTGTTAGCATGTTAGCCGGCCTGCTAGCTAGCTACCGAGCTAATCTGTTGACAAAGTAAAAAATTATCTGTTGACAAGTGAAGCTGATTGTTGTTATGATAAATAACTAGATACATAGATAGATACTTTATTCAACCCAAGTTGGGAAATTAACATAAGAACACTCTTAATATACTGAACATATCAACATAGCTCTTTAAAACACATTTTAAATAGCCTGTAGGGGTGTCAACTATTATTTTTTAATGCTTAAAATGTCATTTTATCTAACTAACTTTAACTCAAATAAAGACAAATACGTACTAGATAGCAGAGTAGAAGCCTTTAAATAGGTACATCTATTATTAAGGTTTGAGATACTATAACAAATATGTATTATGTCACATAAAGATGAATATGTCTGTTGCATATTAGCTTGAATGTTGTGTTATGTTAGCTGATTTAAAACACATTTTAATATATTTTATAATCCTGTGAGTTTCACGTTATGAGAGCTGTTATATTTGAAAGCTTTTTTTAGTAGTAATTAAGAGTGAAAAATAACATTTTGTGTAACTTAATGAAGATAAACAGCAGCATGTTTCCCTGGTTAGCCGGCCTGCTAGCCACCGAGCTAATCTGTTGACAGTCCTTCATGTTGCTGTAGCTGTTCAGCAGCTGCTTCTAATTCAGGTTTCTTACATCAATATGAGAAGCTTGTGGATGAGAAGTTAACCCTACATAGGCACATATACATATCTATAAATTATATGATTTGATTCTTTCTTCATTACACCCATATTGCACATGAATTACACCATATTACATGTTTATACACCCATACTACACATTAATATACCCATATTACACATTAATTACATGTTTATACACCCATACTACACATTAATATACCCATATTACACATTAATTAGACGTTTATACACCCATATTACACATTACACCCATATTAAATGTAAATAGACCAACATTACACATGAATACACCCATATTACATGTTAATAGACCCATACTACACATGAATACACCCATATACTATTCCTTTCACCCTTATTACCCTTATCCCCCAGGATACAGAGACCATTAAAGGGTTAGCATAACAGTTATTGTTTAAAGTGCTAATCCAGAGTGACACATACGATTAAATCTAACTCATTGACAACAAACAGCCGGTATCTTTTCTGTGATCTCTTTTGGCTTCTGATGTTAAAAGGCCATCTGGGTCACATTAGCCTGTTAGCATTGACTGGTACAGCTAGCTAGTCTAAGCTAACGGTACACAGAGTGTTTGCTCAAAAGGAAAACAACTTGTGCTGACACGTTATCCCAGTGCACGTGCTCTCTGATTTATGATGTCACCTGACACCAAAACACGGCCCTGTGTTCAGAGGGGAGGAGCCAGGGCTGTTGCATCACCTGCTGAATACAGGACCACGTGGAGGAGTACTCGGAGCATGTACTTTAGTAAAGTTAGAAGTACTCAGAGCATGTACTTTAGTAGAAGTACAAGTACTCAGAGCATGTACTTTAGTAAAGTTAGAAGTACTCAGAGCATGTACTTTAGTAGAAGTACAAGTACTCAGAGTATGTACTTTAGTAGAAGTACAAGTACTCAGAGCATGTACTTTAGTAAAGTTAGAAGTACTCAGAGAATGTACTTTAGTAGAAGTACAAGTACTCAGAGCATGTACTTTAGTAGAAGTACAAGTAATCAGAGCATGTACTTTAGTAAAGGTAGAAGTACTCAGAGCATGTACTTTAGTAGAAGTACAAGTACTCAGAGCATGTACTTTAGTAAAGGTAGAAGTACTCAGAGCATGTACTTTAGTAGAAGTACAAGTACTCAGAGCATGTACTTTAGTAGAAGTACAAGTACTCAGAACATGTACTTTAGTAAAGGTAGAAGTACTCAGAGCATGTACTTTAGTAGAAGTACAAGTACTCAGAGCATGTACTTTAGTAGAAGTACAAGTACTCAGAACATGTACTTTAGTAAAGGTAGAAGTACTCAGAGCATGTACTTTAGTAGAAGTACAAGTACTCAGAGCATGTACTTTAGTAGAAGTACAAGTACTCAGAGCATGTACTTTAGTAGAAGTACAAGTACTCAGATCTTGAGTAAAAGTAGAAGTACTCAGATCTTGTACTTGAGTAAAAGTAGAAGTACTCAGATCTTGTACTTGAGTAAAAGTAGAAGTATTCAGATCTTGTACTTGAGTAAAAGTAGAAGTACTCAGATCTTGTACTTTAGTAAAAGTAGAAGTACTCAGACCTTGTACTTGAGTAAAAGTAGAAGTACTCAGATCTTGTACTTGAGTAAAAGTAGAAGTACTCAGATCTTGTACTTGAGTAAAAGTAGAAGTATTCAGATCTTGTACTTTAGTAAAAGTAGAAGTATTCAGATCTTGTACTTGAGTAAAAGTAGAAGTACTCAGATCTTGTACTTGAGTAAAAGTAGAAGTATTCAGATCTTGTACTTTAGTGAAAGTAGAAGTATTCAGATCTTGTACTTGAGTAAAAGTAGAAGTACTCAGATCTTGTACTTGAGTAAAAGTAGAAGTACCCAGATCTTGTACTTGAGTAAAAGTAGAAGTACTTTATGAGCCTATCAAAGTATTTTTAAAGACTAGTCGTTGCAGACCAATCGCTGTAATATATGATCTAATACAGGAAACTTACGGTGCTTTTTTTGTCTTAGTTCAAAGTTGAAACCCC